>NC_054548.1:23074369-23356869 GCF_017654505.1 Polyodon spathula
GATCATTAGCACCTGTTTGGTATAATTGTTTAATCATACACTTGACTATATGCCTACAAAATCCCTGACTTTGTGCAAGTGTACCTAGAAGAATTGATGCTGTTTTGAAGGCAAAGGGTGGTCACACCAAATATGGATTTGATTTAGATTTTTCTTCTGTTCACTCACTTTGCATTTAGTTATTTGATAAAATGAATCTATTAACATGTATATTTTTGAAAGCATCCTTACTTTACAGCATTTTTTCACACCTGCCTAAAACTTTTGCACAGTACTGTATATATATATATGTACAAAACGATGGTACAGCAATAAGATCTAAATTAGGAATGCATTTTGCCAGTACATACATGGGGAAATGGGAAGAACAATTACTTAGAAAATCAGAAAAAGAACCTTTAGAATACATTCGGTTTGTAGATGATATTTTTGGGGTTTGGACACATGGAGAAGAATCTCTTTTCCAGTTTCATAAAATGGCAAACAAAATACACAATAATATTAAGGTGGACTTTCGATGGACAAGAAAAGAAATAGAATTTTTAGATACCGTAGTAAAACTTGAAGGTGGTTCAATTGAGACTGACCTCTTCTATAAACCTACTGACATGCACCAGTATTTACACATGTCCTCTGCACATCCAATACACACTAAAAGGGCAATCCCAAAGGGGCTAGGAATAAGAGTACGAAGAATATGCTCTAAAGAAATTGACTATGTAAAACAAAGACATGTATTAAAAATAAATCTTAAAAAAAGAGGATACAAAGAAAGAATTATAGAGACAGAGTTAAGAAAAGTGGATAAACTAAAAAGAGATGATCTACTAGATTATACAAATAGAGATAAAAAGGTCAAGAGAGTCCCATTAATAATGACGTACTCTAAACTTTTGCCCAATATTTCCAAGATAGTTTGGAAACACTTGCATATTCTACATAATTCAGAAAAATTTAAAAAAGTGTTTCTTAAGGCCCCAGTTGTAGCATTCAAAAGAGAAGCTAATTTAGGTGATATTCTAGTTCACAGTAAACATAAAAGAATAATTGACAGAATAGGTTCTACAAATACTTGCACTAGTACATGTAAAGTTTGTAAATACATAGACAAAAGTAGAAATATAATTAAACATAAGAACACCGCATATCCACTAAAAACTAATACCTACTGTAAAATAGCAATGAAAAATGTGATGAAATAAAATATGTTGGAGAGACTGGAACAACTTTATATAAAATAATTCAGAACCAGCTTTCATTAATTAGAAATAAAAAAATGAATGAGCCGACAGTACAGCACTTCACCAGTCAAGGACATGACATAAATGATGTAAGGTTTTTAGTATTAGAACAGCTAAAATTAGATAATGCCACATATAGAAGAATAAAAGAAAGTAAATGGATAAATAGACTGAACACAATTATGCCAGCGGGACTCAACAGAAAAGAATGAACTAATTAATTCCAATAAATATATAAAAGTTAAAAATAATTAAATAAACAAAATTAATTCAAAAGTTGTTCATGCTGATGCGCTGGGGAGACCATATCAAGGCTGATCCTCAGAGCCAGCATTGCATGATAATATAAATATAAGTTTATATAAAATAATGTTAATTAGAGTTAATATAGATTTAAAGATATAAGTAAAAGTGATGTCACATATAGAACACTATTACATCATGTAAGAATAAATCATGTATTTGATTATAAACAATAACAAGTAGTTGTCATGCTGTCAAATACCTCCAGTGTTTTGATTCAAACACAGGCTCCCTTGAGAAAGATATGTACAACATATCGAAACGTTGGGCAGCTGGCTCTTTGAGCTATATATATATATATATATACACACACACATATATACATATGTATATATACTTCAACACACACACACCACTGCATTTATTTTAAATTGATCAAAATGACTGCATCGCTTAAAAGAGGGCGGTCGTTATACGAGGGTGACCTTTATTAATAATACTACGATTTTCAAATTCTGTAATATTTTATTACAAGATTTATGACATTTTAGAAGTATCGCAGGTGGTTATTTTCTGTAATACGGTAGCCTACCTGTATGTAGCAGCGTGTGTGGCTAACCTACTTTGACTACAGTACATTTATCGGTGACAGTTGCCGAGAGCCTATTAGGTGGGAGTTGGAAGGTCAGGGGAGTACTGTACCAGCGAATCAGGTATATGTATTGGTTGTTAAGGAGCGGGACAATGCTGGTGTGGCAGTTAAGTCCAAGAGTGTGATGTAGATGTTTTTTTGCACAAAAAATTACCTCATCTTATCAACTTGATTTCTGTAAAAACTCAATATATCTTACTTGTTTGTTTTTTTCTCACTGTAACTTGCTTGTTTGTAATTTCTCTGCAAGAGAAACCAAAACTAAATCTTCTCATAGATAATAAGCACATTGTTTTTATTTGAACGGGATTAAGTAAGAGAATTACAATTGAATTGACATGCTTGTGCGACTATGACTGAAGCACATGCACTTAATCACCTAATTAGTGAGACAGTTGATTGGACGCTGGATATGGGATGATTTCAGCTACTGAACTGCAAGCTTGAATAAAAGCAATAAAGAAAATCACAGAAAAACACCAATATGCAAAAGCATGTGTCGCAGATGTACTGCTTGCATTGCTTCCAACGGTGGCCACACATGCTACTAGCTTGTGACTTTCACAGTATCCCCTGTCCCCCCCATAACTATAGATAGTAAAATGTCAATTGTTAATCAGCAAAAAAAAAGTCACTGCACCTTTTTCGATCACATTTAGTGAATATTATCTAAATATAAGTGATAAGTTTCTTTTGGTGCTCAAATATAAGGGGTAAGTTTCTTTTGATTCTCAAATATAAGTGTTAAGTTTGTTTTGATGCTCAGTATATATGATTCATACAATAATAATATTTAGTAATCAGACCATTTGTATTTGCTGTCTTCAATTTTAAATGCAGAAGCCTGGTTATACTGTAACACTAAGACAATATGAGTAGGTTGGCGTTTGAAGAACTACAGCAGCAGTCTGGGGCACTGTCACAAAGATGGCTGGAGTGGGTGGCAACAGACCAGAGCCAGGAAATAAACAACAAGAGAGAGGTGGAGTTTGGTGGAGCTGAGCAAGTGGTTTTGCTCAGCATTTAATAAATAAACAGAACAGAAAATTTGTTGTAAGACAAAAACACACAGGACACGGCACTCATTGCCAAAACAAACAGACAAACAAAACTAACTATACAGACAAAACACGGTGAGCAGATATTTAACTACTTATTACTTTTACAATTACCTCCGTCTCCAATCACGTTCTCCACTCACCGAACACCCAACCCAGAGTGGGTGAAAACATGCAGCTTTTATGCAGCTGTACCAAGATTCGATTGCTAATCAATCATTCAATTGGAGTCACTGTACAACTGCACATGAATTAATAAAGTACAATTTCCCGTGCTTACATATTATTACTTTTTACTTGCACGTGAAGTGCTGTGCAATCCTCGTACCTAAATACAAATATACATTTTAAACACTCGTGTTACACAGACCCATTTATACCCCGTGTACCAATGAATATACACCAACATTAAAACACAACCTATAACACAAAATACACACAGGGGCAGGAACTTTGCCACATATACCCCCCCTTGTGCAACGCACACATGACCTCATGGCCACCTCCCACCTTAAAATCCCACAAGTCTCGCTCGAAGTCCTGGGCCAAGAACAGGGACTTTAAGGGGATGATGGGAGACAATGTTGCCAGTAGCCAGGCTGCTACTGGCCATGCTGTCAGTGGGGTGAATCTCTCCTCCTGCTGTACCACCTGCAGCGGAAATGTTGCCAATGGTGCGCTGTCAGCAGACCTGCTGACAGCTCCCAGACTGACTCCTTCAGCCGGGGCAAGAACAGCAGCGGAAAAGCTGCTGGAGTTGGTGGTCTCCAGACCTCCCCCAAGATATCCGGCCGAGAAATTGCTACGGGGAAAGGTGGTCTTCTGACCTCTCCCCACTTTTTCATAGCCGGCAGCTTCCTCTGGTGGGGCTCCGACCACACTGACCCCTGCGGCCAAGCAGAGCCGACTGCGACCCCTGGCGAAGCAGTTCCAGCGACCCCAGGCGATGCGGAGCGGCTGGTAACCCCAGGAGATGCGGAGCGGCTGGTAACCCCAGGCGATGCGGAGCGGCTGGTAACCCCAGGCGATGCGGAGCGGCTGGTAACCCCAGGCGATGCGGAGCGCCTGGCAACCCCAGGCGATGCGGAGCGCCTGGCAACCCCAGGCGATGCGGAGCGGCTGGCAACCCCAGGCGATGCGGAGCGGCTGGCAACCCCAGGAGATGCGGAGCGACTGGCAACACCTGGCAATGCCAGGCAGGCATCCTTTGGCAAAGCAAGGCAGGCATCCTTGGGCGAAGCGAGGCAGGCATCCTTGGGCGAAGCGAGACAGGCATCCTTGGGCGAAGAGAGGCAGGCATCCTTGGGCGAAGAGAGGCAGGGAGTCAGGACAAGCTGGGGTGCGGGTTTTGGCCCTCTTCTTGGCCACTGCGGCTGGGTGGTTCTTCCCCGTGCTTCCCTCAGCAGCCTATGCAAGGGCTGCTGAGGAACGCCTACATCTATTCCTGGTCCTTCTGGTGCAGGGAGAGGCAGCTCCTGTTCCTCTCTTCGTGATGGTGGGGGAAGTGATACCAGCAGGTATTCATCCTCTGCTGGTGGAAAGGGAACCCAGCAGGCATTTACCCTCTGCTGGTGGACAGGGACCCAGCAGGCATTCGCCCTCTGCTGGTGGACAGGGACCCAGCAAGCATTCACCCTATGCTGGTGGATAGGGACCCAGCAGGCATTCACCCTCTGCTGGTGGAGGAGGGGCAGCTCCTGCTGCTCTGCTCCTGCCGGTGGAGGTGGTGGAGGCTGTGGCAGCTCCTGCTGCTCTGCTCCTTCCGATGGAGGTGGCGGAGGCGTGTAGTCTCCTGGCGGTGGAGGTGGGAGCGGCGTGTAGTCTCCTGGCGGCGGAGGTGGGAGCGGCGTGTAGTCTACCCTTATTACAGGGGACTGGAGCGGCTCTCCCTCACTTGCAGGGGACTGGTGTGGCTCTTCCTCACTTGCAGGGGAGTGGTGGGGCTCTCCCTCACTTGCAGGGGAAGGTGACGGAGGCAGAGGAAGCACCTGCTCCTCTCCTCCAGGTGGTGATGGTAGGGGAAGTGATACCAGCAGGCACTCACCCTCTGCTGGTGGAGATGGGAACAGCTCCCTCTCGGGCTTTGGATCCCCGCGGTCCCCCCGTCTGGGTGCTGGACTCTCGCGGTCCCCCGCCTGGGCGATGGAGACCCTGCTACCTGGACTGCTGTTCTGTTTATAGCAGCCTCCAGGTAGCAGAGGACCATCTCCACACCTTCCTCCAGGGAGTTTGGGGTGCGTTCCCTCTCATACACCTCCCATCGCTCCCTGTCCATCAGCCACCGGTCCCGGTTAGCTATGGGCAAGGACTGGGCCTCCAGCCCAGCATTGTCCTAGATCCAGCCCCTCAGCTTGACGGCGTCTTCTGACTTTTTTTTTTTTTTTTTTTTTTTTTTTAAAACAACAAATTGCGGTTCCTGCTCTGGTCTGCGTCTAGGAGGCGCTTGTAATCTGATAATCCCACCGCTGACACCACGAGTTGGCGTCAGACCAGAGCCAGGAAATAAACAACAAGAGAGAGGTGGAGTTTGCTCAGCATTTAATAAATAAACAGAACAGAAATAAAAAGGTTGTAAGACAAAAACACACAGGACACGGCACTCGTCGCCAAAACAAATAGACAAACAAAACGAACTATACAGACAAAACACGGTAAGCAGATATTTAACTATTTATTACTTTTACAGGCACACACAAACATAATTCACAGAGGTAACTAAGTACAAGTCAGTTCATGACTTATTTAAAAAAAAAAGGCATAATAATCCCAATATTCATTGGAAGCTTATCAAATGTCCTCAGATGGTTCAGTAAAATGGTGACTAGGTTTATATTTAGAAGCACAGTGTCAGACACTTAGATTGAATCATAGTCCTGGATATACCTGCAGGAAACAAGGCATGGGTCCAAAGAGAAAGACTGATGAATGTTGGTGGCTTTTAGAGGTGGCTCAGTAGGCATTCATGTTCTCGTTAGGAACAGAAGGTTGAAGGTTAAAACACTGCTCAGGGGTCTGCTCTCAGTGCATCTATCAACAGCATGTCAGATTCTGCACTGTTGGTAGTGCTGTCTGATCACATGTGATTTATGAAGCAATGTCTTGTCTTAAAGCAACTGAAATCCAAAATGTTTCAAATATGTTTTTCTTTTTTTTCTGCACAGGGTCAGTTTTAAATGTGAATTATTATAATGCATGCAAAACAATTAATATGAACTTCATTTTCACATTGAGCTTTTGTTTGACTCATTTGTTGTCTCTCCATTGCAGTGCTGTGTATTTCACAAAGATTGTTGTGCATTACAATTAGAATAAACTGCATATGATGAAACAGAACACCTTTGGCGGATTTAGCACTTAGAAGTCTTATAGCAAACCAGTGTTCCAGTGTTCACATTCAAACCAATTTAGAAGACAGCTCTAGAAATCTATCTAGTATGTGTTTTTTTTTGTTTTGTTTTTAGGCTTTTTTTTCTCTGTTGTTGTTCAAATGATATTCCAGCGATCACTCACTGTGCCGTATGTTATATGTATGAACTGTGTTTTTAAAATAAGATCTGAGCTAATTTACATTCCACCATAAATATTTAATGTCAAAAGTCCTCCAAACTAACTATGGAAAACTAGGACATAATTCAAGTTGCTAATGGGATTTAGCCTCAAGTATGCATTATCAAATGGGAAAATGCCCTCACTTAAATACTGATGGAACATGCTTCTTGTACTGTACATTCATAACAGCAAAATTATGTTGTAAATGTTGGTTTTAATTCAAGTGCTAGTGTACAATGTATTATCATTTGAAGGAACCGAACAGGATAGCAGTATCAACCAACGATCATTTGGGTGCGGTTTTACAATGTTTAGTAAGGAATTTGTGAAAGGAGGGGGGAAGGGTGGAATGTTTCAGTACACCATTAGGTTGGGTCAGATGTCCAGGGGCAGTGGGGAGATGGTAGAAGAAGAGCAATGCCTGCTTGCTTGCTAGGTCATAAATTCCAGGTTAAAGTGAACATAACAACCGTAACAGGGAGGAGGGTGGCAATCATCCCCCACAGCTATCCTCTAGTATATGAGTTTAGGGGGTAGGGATGGATGAATTGTCTGCTGCGTGCCAAATCCTGATAGGAGCAGGGGATGTTATGTGGAAACTATATAACCCATGCATGTGCTTTACCCCGGTAGAATACATTAGTTACTGATGAAGTGACTGTTATTTTCCGGAGCGTTCTGTATTTTGATGACCACTGCAATAAACCTTTGATGCAACTATTGGTGTGATCGATTGTCTCTGATCATCTCTGCACTTCATTTTGCGACCCTACAAATTAAAAGCTGTACATTTGCCATGGTTGATCCTCAAGTCTTGAACATTTCAGATCTAATAGGTCACATAAGTTAACAGATTAAAAGAATCTTCAGGCTGTCACTTTGAGAATGATACTGAAATTAATGTGAATGTTTTCAAGGTTACTTGAAGTTTGGAAAATGAGTTTGTTGAAGGTAACCATTTTTTTAAATATACTGATTCTGAATTTGAAGCGAGCCCCTTGGTGTTGTATTTAGATTTTTTTTATTGTAACCTGTAAAATAATGATGTGATGCTACAGATACATCTCTTGGTAAAATGACCTACACAAATTTTACTTTTCAGATGAAATATTTCATCATTTCTATTTCATCTTCATATGTGCAATACAAGATGCATATTACAGGTTACCTATTTAAAGTCACAGAAATCACCATAAAGCACAGTTCAACATTTTTCTTTTGATTCTATTAAGCTCACATATAGCGATAATTCTTGTCCCTGTCAATGTTAATAAATCAAGGATAATTTCTTCCATATGGTAATTATTCACATTTAATGGACACTAAAATGGCAAACTATCTTGTGCCGTCAGTTAAATGTGCCTCATTCAAAGCGCTGAGTAGAGAAAAACTTGCAAGAATCTTTACAGATTAAAAAAATAATTCATTCATTTTATTAAAAAAGGCCAGAGAACATTGTAGTAAAAGGTGGAAACGAGTAAACATGTTTACCCTTGAAGGAGCACATTCTTTGGAAATAGATGTTGCCAGGCTTTATCATATGACTTGCTTGATAAGGACAACATGGCAAGGTGTGACATGATCACTCTCAGTGCCTGTGTGGCAGAGCAAAGCTCTGCTCTTTAGAAATTGGCAGGGATGGGGTTAACTTCCCCTACCTGCCTGGGTTTATTATGTTCAGGTGGCTGGGGTTGATTAGTTGATTAGGTTGATTAACGATCAATCAGCGCCCAGCCACCTGATATAAAAGGAGGCCTCTGCTTCTCATTTGGAAGAGGGAGCTGAGGAAGCAGGTTGGTGTTTGTTTTGTGGTTTTTTGAATTTTCTAAATCCAGTGAAGGCATTGCCCAGCCTGGAAACTTTATTTTTGTGAGTTTTGTTTTTGCTTTATTTGTGTTTGAGTATCTGTTATTTTGCCCTTGTGCACTTTATTTTTGTTTATTTATAATAAAATAGTTATTTTTTTTGAACTGCAGTCTGTCTCTGGGCCTCTATCCACTCGCCAGCCTGCCACAGCCTCATTGTTATGTCACCGCATGGAACCACCTGGTAATGCAAACAATTACTTCACAAGCCAATGAGGTGTCAGTACTGGGAAAGGTCATCCTGATTTGGACAAGCAGTTCAACCAATCAGTGGCCAGAGACCAAGAAATTGTAGTAAGGAAAAAGTTACATCATAATTGAGTGGTGCTGAAGCTAACCATAGATGTGGACATAGAGACCTCCACTATATGAATTTTTTTTTGGGGGGGGGGGGGGGGGGGGGGGGGGGGGGGGGGGGGGGGGGTACATCAAGTACTGTGGTGTTTGACTTTGTCATTATGAACCTTGAACTAGTTGTCTCCTCTCTTATTCCCTATTGCTCTCCTTGTATCCTGGCTATTATAATTATTCTTTTACATGAGTGAATGTCAGACAAATATTTGGAAAAAAATGCTGTATTGGTATCTTGCTCTTTGTGAAATCAATGGAAGAGTACAGGGAGTAGAAATGAATAAATCACATTAGTTCCTGCATTTGTTATATTTTTCATTAGTCTGCAATATCACAGGTCCCAGACAACTTCTTCTACAAGACCTATTGTATGGTTATACAAAGGTGATGCACACATTCAACCACAGTCATTAGCATTACAATTGTAAGCAAAGAAAAGACAGAGTTATTGGCAATTAAACTGAAAATATACTAACTTGTTTAATATATTTTTTATTTTAATTTTCATGCTGGCACTTTCAATGAATGCCAACATTTTAAAACTTTCATATCCAATGCTGACTGAAGCTAGCTTACTTCCAATATTCTAACATGTGCAACAGACATACATACTTGACACTTGACATATACAGTGTATTTGCCAGCTTTTTTTTAAAACAAAAAAAATCATTGTGTAATTGAAGCCTTTCTTAAGGCTGGAAGAAACATGACAATTATCCATATGACTTTGGCAGATAAATCATTAAATATAATAATAGATGGTATCAGATAATGTAAAGTGGAAGATTCTCATAGCTCTTTACTCCAAATCACATGTTTTTGTCGGTAATAAACCCACCCAATGAATTTACCAAACGTGTGCAAATAAGATGCAGTTTTGACTTTGAGATCCTTTTTCCAATTACAAAAAGTATCCACCTTAGAGCAGTGTGTGACAGCAAAAAATATATAAGAAGTGTATTAAAACTATTGGTGTGAAAATGGTATATTGATATTGTGCACATATTTCGATATCGATAATATCGATGTCTTCCAAAACACAGAGAAATATAATAACGCAATTCCAATAACAAACATATATACATACAGAGACATTGACAGATATTTACATATGAAAAGCAACAACTTAGTGGTGCTTTGCTTCACAATATCCATGGAGAAAAATAAGATCTTGTTATATTGTTTTACTGTTCTATCATCAGCCACCTCAAAACCAAAATATTTCTATACTTCACTGCGCGCAGACTTTCTAGCAAATCTGGAAGTATTTGAACCTCTAAAATGTATTAAGTACGATGATGCCAAATTTTGCATTATTTTGAGGTGTGTTTTGATGTTTTAATAGTACATCACATTTATAAAACCGAAAGTTCACATTTTAAAAATATATTAACAATAGTGTAATGCAATGAACCACTGACATGCAGTCAGCTTTTGGTACCTAAACGCCAATCAATGGAATAAAATGGTTAAATAATATTTCAGTTTGTGGTGCTTCCTTCTTTGCCTACGAGACTGACAATGATTGGTAAGTATTGGGTTTGTTGAATATTAATATAAAATAAACTTGATTATACTGCATTTGTATTTTTAGCAGTATTAGCAATAAAAAGTATGTCTGTTTTTTGGGCTCACAAAGGATTCTAAATGTATTGCACTGTACTGCTAAGCACTATTTTTTTTACCAAAATATCAACTCAATTTCTAAACTACTCTTTTTTTCTCATTACTTCTACCAGGTAATTCAACCAATAACCATAATTTTCTGTAAAAAAACTGTCTAGATGTGGTAGGCATAATTTGTATTGATGTCTTGCTGTGCAAGCGAGTTAGACATTGGTGACTGTATGCATTTTCTTATCCACTTTCATCTGTAATAACTGAAAGTAAGACATATTAATATTGCATTCAGCCTCTGAATTTTAAATTAATGTTTTGCTCATCCTCTCCTATTCTCTGCAGAGCAAGCTGAAGAAAGATAAAGAGGAGACACAAGGAGAATAATCATGGTCTAATTGAGCGAAATAATATGATATTGATTTTCAGCTTTAATCTGAAACCTGGCTTGCACTATATGCTTCTGGTAATGTGACATTTAAAACAAAATCCACAATTAGCTTCTGTTTATTTTTTTTCTTTGGCATAAAATGTTCACCAGACTGTGAAAAGGCCAAAGCATACCTGTATAGATTATAAAGCAATTATACTCTTTTGATAAGGGTGCCTAAAGTTAAAACGTACACATAGTTATCCCAAAAAGCCATGAACTGGAAATGGTGTTCCTTGTGTATAAAATTAAACCTAACTAAGAAAATCAAATGACACACCCATGTACCAAACACTAAAACAGAAGAAATGTCATAAAACCTTCATATGCCAGCCATATGAGGTCAGAGGTGAAGGGTGCTGTTTTGCCCAAGGAGTTTTGATTACAATTAAATGTAAAAGTTTAGGCTGAAACGGTTTAGTAATTTAGCAGTCCCTTATAAAAGTTTAGTGTATTAAAGCATAGTGAAAGCATGGTATAACATTGGTAAGCATTGCAAATAACTGAGAGGTGCGATAAAGCACCCGGAACAGTAACACACAGGACAGACAGAGACGTAAAGTTTGATGAAGCTGAGCGCTTGGTTGCGCTCAGCATTTAATAAACAAAATAAAGATTTAAACAAAAAACAGCACACCAAAACAGGACACAGCACTTGCAGCCAAAATAAATAGGCAAACAAAAACGTACTGACAGACAAAACAACTGGACGAACGTTAAACAAATAAATACCATGCTCGCCCTCCAGCACGACTTAGCAATTGCTTCTTTATTTTATTTTAACTCTCCTCTCCACACCCATTCTCCACTCACGAACACACAACCCTGAGTGTGTGAAAACATGCTGCTTTTATGCAGTTGTGCCGAGACTCGATTGCTAATAAATAATTCAATTGGAGTCTCGGTACAAATGCACGTGAATTAATCTAGTGCAATTTCCTGTGCTGATTTTGTTGTTGTGTTTTAGTGCAAGGCATGCAGCTGTGGCTGTATTACTGATGATTAAGCATTTTACTGGATCTCCAATTATCAGGGACTAACATTTACATATTTAAAATATTACGCTGTACTTTTATTGTATAAAAAAAAAAAAACAAACAAAAAAAACTGTCACTTAGATTACTAAGTGTATCATTTTTAACGATCTTGTGCCAAGGAAATGTCAGCTGATGATAATTGGGTGGTGATAATTGATAGCAGGGCAGGGTATAATTAGGAAGAGTCTGATTCAGCCAATATGGTAGCTGTGTGTTGTTCAGCTTTTGTAAACAAATTATTTGCTGCAAGATTTAACATGGATTGAAATAAATAGATACACATTGCTGAATAAGGTATACAGCTGGACAAAAGAAAATGAGAAATACCTGTGATCTGTCTAAATGGGATGTCTCTCACATGACTGATTACTGTGCACATAGCATGTCTGTACTGTACAGAAGCTGCACCTCCCTGTTGCAGATTCAATACCAATGGGGAAGACAAGTTACCAACATTCTGGTGACCTTACTTTGCTAAAGATTTCCCTTCAGAACAATTTAAAAGCTGTACTGATTTGTCATGTTGAGACATTGTTATCCTGGCTGCCCATTACACACTAATGACAAAGCTGGTCAGTATTACTATTTAAAGTATTGTCTGGCCTACGAATCATTGGAATAATTTGTTCGGTGGTCAGTTTGATGTTTAAGGTTTGTTAGTACTTAAATATTAGCCAGGACACTTTCTTCAAATGAATTAAAAGCTTTTGGTGAAAAAAAAAAACAACTGACTAGTTCTTTCCTTCTGTGCAAAGCAACTCTGGGATGTTTCCTGTTTGTGCAGTTCCTATTGTCTCTGTATACGGCAAACGCTTCCTGTGATGTATTAGCACTGTGTTTCTCTCAGATGTAAAGCAATTCATCACTGTACAGACCCTCTCTGTCAACAATGTGATTAATGGAAAAGATTCATGCAGTTAAACATTTAGCTTTATTCTGCAGCAAACCCCAGTGGCTTTCAACTGAGCCTAGACTCAAATGTTAGTCATAAAACGGCTGCCAAGTAACAGGCAAACGGACGGCCTGCCCCAGTAACAAGTTAAACAATCTAATATTGCCTAAAATGATTTTTGACAACTGAATATGATGAAATGATTTACAATATTGGCTTTAGGTGGCTTAGAAAGTGTTTATTTAAATGTTTTACATTTTCGACTTACAAAATCACTTCAATAATATTTTTGTATTGAGAACCATCATGTAAAGAGAAGTCAAAGTTACAGTTCTAATGTAATATTTCTATACACATGACACACTGGATACCAGTTCCTGTATTAAAATATATTAATTTGCTACCTTTCTCGAGGGATTTTAAAAACAACCAGACTTCAGTTCCCCAATTTTAAACCAAGACCTCCTCTTCAGCATAATGGTTCTTTCAAGATGGACTTTAATCACATTAGGCAAGGGAAAGCGCCCCTTGTAGCTCCCAATTCTAACTGTATAATAATATAACTGTATGACTAGTGGCAAAAATGACCATAAATCACATGGCTCGGAACCTCGGATCAACCAGCAGTGGATTGCACTGATGTATAGCTGTAGTTCCATCCACAGGTGTGACTTGCATGTACTTCAGAAGCTGAAATGATTATTTCATGAAGGAACAGACAATATTAACTATGTAGAAATCCATCTAATTATTTCCATTTCAGCACTTTGTTGTCTTTCATGTAAAACATATTTAGCTACAGTGTACTCCTAGTATATTCTCCATTATATTTATTAATTATTCTATTTATTCTGCTAGTTTCTGAAATTAGAGCTTACTACCTAGAGATTGACTACCCAAGACTATTGTATATGTAAGAATAATGGACTTTTATGGTTGACTTTAATAATTAAAAGCTACCCATCCTATCTAATATTAGTAAAGTGAAACAAAGAAACACGGAAGTGGTGATGTATACACAAACAGCTCAAATACACTGACAAACTGACAGCTTTTTTAAAGTTTCCCTTTAGTCACCCTTGCCACACATTCCCTTTTATTTGGTAACATGCCCAAGATGCTAAGATATTAAGCTAAGAAAACAAAAATATGTAATACACTGTACTGGTGCATCTCTACTAAACACTAGAATGCAGTGCTCTGCTTATCATATGCCTGGTTTCTCTTTCTGAGACACCACCATAGTGATAGACTGCAGGACATGGCACAAATAAATTCTGGGATTCACTTTGGGTCACAAGAAATCTTTATTGCACTGATTTCAAAATGATTAATGTCCTTAGACTTATTTTTGAATCTCCACAGTTGTCATGCTCTCTCACATGTATAATGAATGTAACTCAATGCACAGGCAGGCGGCGTGGAAACCTGGTACCCTGCGCATATCAGTCAGGTTTTTAAACACAAAAAAAGAGCCAGGCTGTTCTGTACGAGCAGCTACAGCCTGATGTATTGCCATTGTGTGCAGTACCTCATCTACAGTGCAGGGTGCAGGCTCCTATAAACGCTCATGCAATACATATCATCTTTTTGTGTCCATTAGAAAATTTGTTTTATATATCATTTTGATATAATTATACGTGACACTACACCTTCTTTCTTAATTGTTGCTGGACAATAGTACAGGTAAGTATGTGTAGAGCAATTTAAAAAAGCCTAACCGACCCGTAATTCAAATGTATGCTTATCTATGTGTGCAAACACTTCTACCAACCCTCTACAGAGATGCAGTTAACACATGGGTAGTCAGTATTAAGTCGCTTACAGAATACAAATAAATACATAAATTAAAAAAAAAACCTCATGCACTGGAGATTACAGTACATGAAATGTTAACAGTATGCACACCACCTGCCTTTAATTATCTCATGTACTAGTGTCAATGTTAAAATCTGTCTGATTGCTAAACACTAATAAAAGTAAAAAGGGCAGTATATGAAGAACACTGTCTTCATGACTTCCCAAGGCCCATGGGAAGTGTATACAGGAAATGTCAGTTTCTAGTGGGTCTTGATGTCTCATTCTGTAGTTACATGTCTGGCTCAGCCATAACATAGTGTTTTAGGTACTGCTGGTGGTTGAGAGCACATTTTGGAAAGAAGGTATGAAACTTGAGTTGCATTTCCTTGTGCTGAAAATAATTAATCCATTTAGGGGGTAGATACCATTAAAACACTACATGACCTGTGATACTAGTGCTATTTAATCAAACTTCCAAAAATGGAAGAAAACCCTCCCAACAAACACCACACATTAGCAAAGATGTCAAAAACTTGAGTGAACAAACTGTTCATTTAAGCACATTCATTCAAACTAAGCCTCTAGACATTCTGTTAACTTTATTTACTGAACAATCCTACCCTAAGGTAATGCATAGCTGTAATATATGGTATTGTGTTATTAATTAAGAAACAATTGCTCAGTACCCATAGATGAATCTAACCTTCCACCAAATTTTCCTTTCATCTTATTATGATTTAACTTTGCTTTCTAAATAAAACAAAGTGCATTACAACACTTAAAAAACACTGTTTGTCTGTTTGTACATTCAACTTTATTTTATTTTCCTTATTTTAAAAAAAAAAAAAAGAACATTTTGGATTTTAGATTTAACCACCTGTTCTAATTTTTACTAAAAAAAAAAAGAAAGAAAAAGAAAGGCCTCTTTTTCTCAAGTAGTAGAACCTCTCAGATTTGCAGGGAATTTATATATTTTTTTCTTAAGAGCTGGCCCAAAATGTATTGTAGATAGACATTTTTGGTACTTAACTTACTGTGGCAGGGCAAATCCCTGCCTGTAAATAATGGGCCTCGTTTACGAAACGGCATTAAATTTGGAGTTAGCACACACGTAAAGTAGTAAGCCTAACATACGCGATAAATCTAAATTTACTGCCCCATTTACTAACAGAACGCATTTATTTACGTGCACAGTATTTATCTAATTTACATACCACATCATGCACGCTACATGTATTGTGAGCGTTAATTTAATGTGCATGATAATGTCAGAGACTTACTCGTGACCATCGTGATATTAAAAGCCCCTGCTGTCCAGGTGTATCTTTTGGTCAGTAGCTTACTGTGAAGGTGGAGGTGGCTTACATTGACTGAAAATGAGCGATCAACAGACATAGCACTCAGCAGGGGTCAGGCAGAGGCAACGTAAAGTGAAACTGCACTGCTTACCTTTTCATTTTAACATGTATAGTATATAGTTTATAGTATACAACATCACTATGATACGCTGCAGAAAGCAATGTATTTTGAGTTTACTGTAAATTAAAGAAGGTATGGAGTCTCAACAAAAGGAAAGGACTCTTTTAACTTACCTTGGAAGGAACTAAGTGGTGGGATTAGACCATATATGACTAAGCAAAAGAGTGGATTGGCTAGCAGAGCGATGGAAAGAAAAAAATTAAGAAAGAAATGCAGAAGTAACCATTTGCTTACACTGCATTCTGCATCAACAGGCATTATGTGGAAAAGTTGCAGAATTAGAACATGTAATGAGCATTGTTATCAAGTGTGCAAGAAATGAAATCAAGCGTCCTGACAGAAGTCATAAAAAAGGTGCATTTCAAAGTGGTACTGTTTACTATTTAGCATTTTCACAGCTTGTCACTATCTTTTTTTCAGTGCTGTTAAAAGCATTATATATTTTGGAATATAACTTAAATATTGAGACTTATACTCTGACATCTTTTTAAAAACATTTTTTTTACTGTTTGAGACTTCCATTGAAGGTAAAATACTCTATTTCCTCCATTATATTACATTTGCGATATTGATGCTTTTTGTCAGTTCTAGGAAAGCTGCTTCTAGTTAATGTGTTTTGTGTAAAGTAGTATATTGAGTATATTGGCCTACAAACAATTTCTATAGAAATTTTCACGTAAATGACTATGTATATATGTGTGTGTGTGTGTATATATATATATATATATATATATATATATATATATATATATATATATATATATATATATATATATATATATATACACACACACACACAGTGCCTTGCAAAAGTATTCAGACCCCTGACCAATTCTCTCATATTACTGAATTACAAATGGTACATTGAAATTTCGTTCTGTTCGATATTTTATTTTAAAACACTTAAACTCAAAATCAATTATTGTAAGGTGACATTGGTTTTATGTTGGGAAATATTTTTAAGAAAAAAAAAAAAACTGAAATATCTTGCTTGCATAAGTATTTCACCCCCACACATTAATATTTGGTAGAGCCACCTTTCGCTGCAATAACAGCTTTAAGTCTTTTGGGGTAAGTATGTACCAGCTTTGCACACAGTGTCGGAGTGATTTTGGCCCATTCTTCTTGGTAGATTTGCTCCAGATTGTTCAGGTTGGTTGGACGACGCTTGTGGACCGCAATTTTCAAATAGTGCCACAGATTCTCAATGGGTTGAGATCAGGACTTTGACTGGGCCACTATAGGATATTCACCTTTTTGTTCTTGAGCCACTCCAATGTTGCTTTGGCCTTGTGCTTGGGATCATTGTCCTGCTGAAAGGTGAATTTCCTCCCAAGCTTCAGTTTTTTAGCAGACTGAAGCAGATTCTTTTGCAGTATTTTCCTGTATTTTGCTCCATCCATTCTTCCTTCAATTGTAACAAGATGCCCAGTCCATGCTGATGAGAAGCATCCCCACAGCATGATGCTGCCACCACCACACTTCACTGTAGGGATGGTGTGTCTTGAGGCATAGGCAGTGTTAGGTTTGCCCCACACATAGCGCTTTGAGTTTTGGCCAAAAAGCTCTATCTTGGTCTTATCTGACCACAAAACCTTTTCCCACATTGCAGCTGGGTCACTCTTGTGCTTTCTGGCAAACTCCAGACGTGCTTTCAGATGGTACTTTTTGAGTAATGGCTTCTTTCTTGCCACCCTCCCATACAGGCCAATGTTATGCAGCGCTCTTGATATGGTTGACTGGTGCACCATTACTCCACTCTGTGGCTTCTCTCACAAGTCTCCTTGTTTGAGTGCTGAGTTTTGAGGGACGGCCTTTTCTTGGCAGTGCCTGGTGGTGTGATGCAGCTTCCACTTCCTGATTGTTGATCCAACTGTGCTCACTGGGATATCCAAACACTTGGATATTATTTTGTACCCTTTCCCTAATCTATGCATTTGTATTACTTTATCTCTAACTTCTGTAGAATGCTCTTTGGTCTTTATTTTCCTTCAGATTCACAGCCTTACCAATGATCCTTCAACAGTGGGGTTTTTATCCAGAAAATGTGACAGCAGCTTTAATGGTTGACAGGTGGAGGCTAATGGTAAGGTAATTGTGTCCTCGTTAGGGCAATTTCTTTCATTGGTGCAAACTGGGAGCTTCCACAGCACAGGGGTTGAGCAAGATAGTTCAGTTTTTTATTTTTCTTAAAAATATTTCCCAACATAAAACCAATGTCACCTTACAATAAATGATTCTGAATTTCAGTGTTTAAAAATAAAATATCAAACAGAACGAAATTTCAATGTACCATTTGTAATTCGGTAATATGAGAGAATTGGTCCGGGGTCTGAATACATTTGCAAGCCACTGTGTGTGTGTGTGTGTGTATATATATATATATATATATATATATATATATATATATATATATATATATATATATATATATATATATATATATATATATATATATAGTCTGCGGCCCATCAAGTGAACAGTCTTAACTTAAATATCAATTGTTATGACCAAGTAATTTAGCAAGATGTATTTATTTCACATTAATGAATCAGTGAATCAAACAAACAAATCTATTGAATTGATTCACTAAACTGAATGAATGAAACAAATTGAGTCAGTAATGAAGGGATAAGGCACAGTACCAGCAAGTAGCAAGAACATTTTCATCCATAGTGTTGTCTTTGTTACAATATGTATGCATATTCCAAGTAGCAGTATAAAACAGAGCTACATTATATTCAAAAGAAGAAAGGAATTATATTGCTAATGCTGATTACAAGGGTAAAACAGATCCCGAAATGTCTTTATATGAACACACAGAAATCAATATAAACCACAACATAATATAAAAAAAACCGCAGAAACCATATTTAGCAACAACTGTAATTTGCAACAGTAGCACAGCTACCTCCTATGTATGGTACATCTGATGATAATAATAATAATAATAATAATAATAATAATAATAATAATAATAATAATAATAATAATAATAATAACACTATGTAACACAATTTTTGTTCCTGGGTAGTAAGTGTTATTTCCTAATTGATTATGCCTCAAAAGTATAGAAAATGGCTATTATTCCCCACAAACTTTGCTTTTGTGACCAGGACAGCGATATTTCAAAATATCACTATTTCCAGTGGGAAAACAGGCAAATGTGTGTCTTTTCGTTCACATAAAGTCAGAAAAAAACAACATATGAATCCAAATTAACATGTATTTATACTAAAGTAATACAAAAATGACTACAAAAGATTTAGAAGCGAGTAGTTTTTCAAGATTTACGATTATACTGTATTGGTATAATCGTATAAACTGGTGACCTTCTGGTTACAAGCCCTGGACTTTAACCACTGGACCACACTGCCTCCTTAAACTACATTGTCTTGACAAACTCACCTTGTGACCTTTTTTTGATTTCTTTTTTTTTCTGATTACGCATATAAAGGATGGGGGAAAAAAATGGATGACGGACAAAGTGGGCAGGAGAAGACATTCTTCTATTAAAAGAAACAGGGTCAAACTGTACATATTAATCTGTATTCTAAATAAACAATGTGATTAAAGTACAACTTCAAACTGTCCTTCCAAAGAACGCTGACTTAGCCAAAGAGAAAAGTGATGTTGATATGAGACGTACTTTTGATTTGTTTGAAGAAGTTAAGGAGCAGTATCATTTATTTCCAGTAAAATGAAAGTTAGCTGTGTTCAGCAGCTTTAAAGAGTATCAGGATGGCACAGATTCACATATTGTACAGGGTTCCAGCCAGTGGCCATCCTTGGTAGGGTTCTTCCTATTTCAGATAATAATCATTTTTACATCTCAGCCATAAAGCTGAGTATTTTAAAATAGTGGAAGTTGTGAGTAAATACTTCTGTATGTTCATGTCTAGGAATGTATTTATTTTAAAAACATATATATATATATATTATATATATATATATATATATATATATGAAACGCAACACATTGTTCCCCTGAGAACATGATTATATTTCAGCAAGCTGCCTCAACAAGAAGAAAAGCTTTGAAACCTTTGTTTACCATAAAACAAATACATACTGCAGATACAATGCTACTAAATAAATCTTTGAAATCTGTAAGGCATATAAAAGTCAAGAATCTCACAAGTTACTACAGAAAAGGCATGCCCTTATTCTCTGTCTTGCGTTTTTCATGTCCTCCACCCTCCCTTTCTCTTCCATAATGCCGCTCCACCTCTGCAACAATCTCCCTCATGTGAAGCACGTGAAGCTCACTCTCAACCTTAGAGGCCCAGCCGTGCCAGTTTTGTCCTCTTCCAAGAAGGTTCTCTGCAAGCCAGAGGGGGCCCCGGCCAAAATTGTTCTAACTCTCTTCAATTTTTCCTGTAGGTTCCCCTTGGAGGAAGTAACGGGTGCTTCCCAGCCTTTGAGGCCAATCGGTTCTGTCTCACCTCCACGAGGACAGCTCTCCACGAGCCAAGTCACAAAGCACGTCTCTCCTATTCTCAATTCCCGACGTTCTTCCTCCACATAGCCCTTGCTCATGTCCCATGAACTACAGTCCCAGAACTACTATTTTGCTAATATATTTTTATTTTATTTTTTCAGATGTAATACAGTAGTTGTACAGTAGTTGACATATACATCAGACCACCAGCCCCTTGCTATACTTTGCATTGCTCTTGCTTACTTTTCTACAATGCCTAACATTTTATTTCAATGCCTTCATGGACCATACAAGGCCAAATGGAACAAGAGCTATATTTTTACCACCATCTTCAGCCAAGCATGCAGCTCTCAATAAACATGTCCACTACTGAACCTCATGAAACTTTGCTGATTTTCACTTAACTCAAACAAATTAGCAAGCACAGATCAAAAATGCTAATTAAAATGAATCCCTGCCATCTCAGACAACTTGTGTGTCAAGTAATTTGCAGGTGAAATGACCGATTTGAAAATTCCACCATGTGGGCACAGCTGTTCATTAATTTTCTTTCTGGTGACTAGGAAAGCATTGCAAGTAATTTATTAAGAAATGAAGTACACACTATGAAAGTCCTTTTTTGTTAAACGTGGTTGTTTAACTCACTCCTACACATTTTCTCTCCTTGTATTAAAATAACAGTCCCAGTATTTTTCCACCCCGGCAACGTGAACTGGCAACCCAGTGTTTCTCAAGTTGCCTCAATGCCTACAACACTTATTCTTTGTGGATCATATAGCAACTCTGTGTCTCTATGTACAGCATACACTGGGGACCATCAGATCCATCCTTTCAATGAGCTGAAGCTAATGCCATGCATCACACAAAGCATACCAAGAGGGTCTTCCTGTCTTTCAAATAGAGCCATGCCCCTAAGGTCTGTATTTCTAGTGAAACTCTAATGTTTCTTGTTATATGGAAACATACTGTATGCATTTAACAATATGTAGTCATTGATCTTGACAGAATTAACAAATTAAACTACATAATCTGTCTTCTAGTGTTAGAAGTACATTTAAGAGATCTTGAATTGTGTGCTGCATAAATATGATTAAAAATTGACGATGACTTTTCAACAACATTAAAAAACAATCTCAATTAGCACTGTTTTTCCATTTCAGAATTATTCAGAAACGTAAGCATTCACTCCCCCTGGATTTAACTTTAATTATGGCCTCAAATTATGCACCACTGTTTGTGTCTGAGATAAATAACCCAAGTTGGTTTATTTGTGTGAGTAATTTAAACAATGTCAAATTCATTATTTCACAATTTTGCTTTGGCTGTGAACTGTTTAATAATGCCACAAATATAAAAATCACTTCAGACAGAAGAGTGGAGTCTTTTGGTTTTTGATTTGTTGACATACATTCATAAAACATTTTGATCTTAAGCTCTCACACTTAGTCACCAACAAGACCTTTTTATTCCACTGATACTTACATGCATTTGGAAAAATGTTTGTTTATGACCATAATTTCTGATTATCTTGATGTCCCCTAGCATAGCATTACTGAACTTTGAAACAGAGGCCAGAAGCTATACTTTTTTAAAACTGAGAATGGACCGTAAGTTGTATATACAGGGTGATTAGAAAGTAAGTTTACCACATCAACACACCATATCACTGATGTGACTTTCTTTCTAATCACCCTGTGTGTGTGTGTGTGTGTCATTATATATATATATATATATATACAGTGCTCACCCGTTGTAACATGCTTCTTTATGGTGCGGAATCGGTTATAACACAGTAGGGTCGTGGCTCCCATTTGCGCCATAATGCCATTACAGTAGCCCTTTACTCGTTATAAATTCGTCACAAATGCATCCGTGTCCTGACATTATTACACCCACTATATAATGCATGCACATTTTATATATATATATATATATATATATATATATATATATATATATATATATATATATATATATATATATATATATAAAATTTCCCTATTACTGTATAAGTATTTTATTCTGGTCTAATCTGGGTTTACTACTTCAAATCTGACTATAACGTTGTTTTACAGAACAGCTTTCTAATGTAAAAGGTTAAAAAAGGGTTTGCAGCTACATAATTATGTGCCTACTGATTATGCATACTACTGTAGCTCATCTAGTCAAATCAACATAGTCTTGCCATATGGGCTTCACAGCCACTGGCTCATTAGAGCTGGAGATGTCAAGCATCACATCAGAAGAAGTGAATCGACTACCCACAAAGACAAATTCTTCTGCCATTGAAAGATACCATTCATGCTTGACCAGATCCATCAGTATACCGAGTACACATCTGGAGCAAAAGCTAACATGAAAGATTGAAGATAGCGTTCAATAAAATCTGCCAATCTTGTATATTATCCAGTTGGTCAAACAAACAATCGGTCACCTAGTAACAATCGTCCCTTCTCCTATTTACGATTCATAACATGAATACAGCATGTGCGCACAATGTGTGCCAAGAAACAAGTAAATGGACAAATATTTGAAGCATCCAAGGTTATCCAATCCCACTGATAATTTAATTATCCGTGGTTTACAATGTAAATACATTCAAGGGTAAAAAGCTTCAAATCAAATTGAATTATTTTAGTCCTATTGCTATTATTCTTAGTGGTTATGTTGAGCTATACAGCAGTTGAACCTTTTGAAAAGCATTAGTGGCACAACACAAATGGAACTGTGTTCTATTGCGCATAGATTTCATCAATAAATCTTCAAACTTCTTCAATCTCATCATATTTACAGTATATTTTTACTGCTGTAAGTCTTTTTTTGCTTTATTACAATACTGCTTTATTAAAAAAAAAAAACATTAATAACAACTAAATCCATTTATTCTTCAAGTACTTAATAATAAAGAAAAAGCATTGCCAATACATTATTAAAGGAATGCTAATTAAGGCTTTAAAATGTAGATTTTGTACATACAGTAATCCGTCGGGTATATCCGACCTCGGTGGGACCAGAGTATGGGCAGATACAGGAATTCTGTTTAAAATACCATTATACACCACTGTAACGATTACTATATTCATACAATTATTTTTTTGAGATTCAGCTTTTATTAGGGAGCTCCCCTAAACACCTTGTTTAGAAAGATATAGGGTATTAATACTTGTGACCGAGTAGCTGTCTGCAATGTGGGTGCGTGCGTTCGCTGCTGAGTGACAGACAGGAGATCAGATGTAGGCTGAACAGGATTTATTTAGATATCAACACACTGAACAGCTCACGTGACACTACCAGCAATGCACGAAAACTTTGGTCTACAATCTCTGAACAAATCTTCTCTGTTCAATAATAAACTAACATGTAAACGGTTAGGACAGATACGTGATGGGCGGATACACGATGGATTACTGTACTTTATTCAAGATAGATTTCTGAAGTACAACTGTAGATTGCATACAACTCTGTTTCTTCCTGGTATCTGTTCCCTTCTTGTATGGTGGGTCACATAACACGATTGCTGCGAGATCACAAATGAGCTACAGTACAAAGCAGGAAGTGATTTGGTACCAAAAAGCAAAAGAAACGTTTACCTCTGAAGCGTTATCTTTGAAACGTTAGCATATTCCAAATAAAAGTACCATATAAGCCAAAGAACCAAACAATCGTCAGCACGAGAAAATAAGGTCCACTGATTTGTGATAATAAGTGGTAAGAAAAATAGATATTAAATATTAGTTGTCACTTCCTTATTATTTAATATTACCATGATTTGACCATTCAAATCTTGTATTATCGACTACATTAACCAGTATACGAATATAAGACCTAAGTGTGTGGTTATAATGGCATGTGAATAAATTAAAGCAGTGCACTTACCAATTTGTACCTCCAAAACATTCATTCTGTTTTCTGATGGAAACAGGACCTTGGGAGGCTTGTCTGTCAAGGGTGCTGTGAAGACAAGAGTCAGTGTGTCAGGATACATGGTTGATTAGTTTTTTTTAGTATGTTATGTCAACACTGTAAGCATGTCCCAATGTCTGCATGGTCATAAAAGCATGTTACACTTCAGAGTTTTGTAGACATCAATTTTCCTTCAGCACACTTTGCATTCCTGCCTGTGTGTCACACTTACATGTTTACAGGTATCTAGAGAACTGCTTTCCAGTTATGATTAATCTTAAATAAGAGTATTAGAATCTGTTGGCATCCTTTCAGAATGTCAATCTGTATGTCCCTATATGTTTTTACATAAGTGCAGCGCTCGAATTGTGATGAACCCTGGTTTTGATATTCTTTAGCATGTTATTATTAGAATCTGTAGTATATGTCTGTCTTTATGTATATCAAACATGTTTACACAATGTGGTTGTAGGTCATCATGCTATACTATTTCATATTGTATTTACAGCTGTCACTGGCATGCTTGCTTAAAACATTAGCTGATCCTAATGCTGCCCATCTAAAAGTAGTAAACCTGTATCGCCGGTATTGAGAAATCAGAAAGGCAGCAACACATAGAACAGTAATTCTGTAAGGATTCAGGGTCATTTTTAGACAGAACATAAAAAAAATAAAAAATGAACAGCAAACCTTCCACCTCATATTACTTTTGGTATATAACCCTTTTTGTCAGACAAGCCTTGAAACTAATTTAAAAACTGCTGGAAGGTGCTGTGGTTTCAGATATTTGAAAGTATGTTGGGGATTTTCAGTATCAAGTAAGTTTCATATTTGGCATGTTCTGTTAAGAGGATCACTACTTCTGAAAGTATGAAAATTGAAAGAATTGCCCTCCTGGGTCTCTCTCAGGATATGGTTAATTTCCACTACCAGTATGTAATAGTGATGTGTCTCTAATACATGTTGGCAGTTCAGATACACTTTTTTTTTATGCAGAAGATTTTTTTTCATACATACCAAAAAATGATAGATAGATAGATAGACAGATAGATATATTTATAGATAGATAAAGTATGAATCATAAGCAACTTTTTTTTTCATAACAGATAAACAGAATTATCTAAATCAATGTCTAGAGTTAAAACTGAGTAAATGAACATTCAAATCCCAGTTTAGTCATCTCTCAGGACTTCTTTTAACTGAGGACTATACCATTAAGGTTATCAATTTGAAATACCTGTAGGTATATTGTAGCAGGATCAATAATTAAAATCAGAAATAAACCATAAATCCTCCATGCTATAAAGGCTTATGGAGCTAGATTACCCCAAAATGGAGGTAGCATTTTTTTTCGTCATTGTTTATTTTGTCTGAAAGAAAAAACAATACCATTTTCCATTCTAAAACAAAGTTTGGACTTGCCTCTTAATTAAATGTCTGAGTTGTTTATTTCTGATTTTGTAATTGTATTGGATGTGTTTGTATTATCTGAAAATATAATGCTTTGGAGTAATTAGCTTTGATAATCTAATTAATTAAATTCCCAGACAAAACGTTATGACAAATGGGATGTTTGTTAAGCCAAAAATTGCACTGTTTTTTTTTTTTTTTTTTGTAGCTTGAGTAGTTTCTTTGGTTGAATATGACTTATTATCAGGGCAAAGACTAGCCATCAAAGTTCTGAACTATACTGGACTCATAGGTTGGTGAACAGAAAAGTCATCACTTACATGTGCAGTGCAGACAACATTATATCTGTCTCCAGGGTTAACAATACTAAATAAACAGCTTTTTGCAGGTTTGCATGCATACTTGTCATAAGATTTAAAATACACATTAACCAAACATTTATTCATCCCTTTCTGTTTAGTCAAAGGATTTAAAAAGCCATCTTGACAGCAATCAGAGAGTTTGATCAGATTTCCCCCTTTGTCATGCATTTTGTTACAGGTACTTCAAAGGGGATACACAGTAGTGTATATATCAGCTCAACTTTGTAATCAATAAGTATAGATAATAAAAATGCTTTGTCCTCCTTCATTTGCAACATGTTATCATTAATGCCAAATTGATGTTGACATTATATTAGAAGTAGAACTATACATTTAGAGAGAGGTCATATTTATGAGTGTACTATAAGGTCCTCTTCACAGATGCACAGCATACAGCACCATACATTTAATATCACATGTTTATTAAAGCAACTAAGATTCGGATAAAACGTAGGGTTTGATCTCAGTGCAAAAGAACATAGCTGTGTCGTTCTGTAGTGTCCTCTTCAGTGAAAATAAATCCAAAGTTAAAATTAATTAGTACGAGATGAATTATGATTTCCATTACATGAGAGTAGATATTAAACTTCATGCTTATCTTGCCAAGATAAGCACCAACTAAAACGTAGCTTTGTAGTAAACTAGTGTGATCCATCTGCATCTCCATCTATTTGCGTTGTTTCCCATCTGATGATGTAGATATCCTTCTGTCTGGTGTTGATTGCTGAAGTGTAATGCTGGCTCCAGGGATCAGCTCATTTTGCCTCCCCAGCGCATCAGCACACATAACGGCTGCGATGCTGGCTCTGGGGATCAACCCAGTGTGGTCTCCCCAGCACATCAGCATGACAACCATCTGGATTGAGCTAAGTAGGGTACATCTCTGGGGTCTTTAAGTGGGCACATTCCATCCTCTGTGTTTAGTTGACTAGCCCACGACACCTCAGGAGGGCTCAACAGTGATTCTGGCATCCCAGCATCACCCCCCTCCATTCCCCCCTCAGCTCAGCCCAGCTTACTTACCTGGACATCAGCGTTGCTTTCTTTCTATTGTGCTTGAGATCCCCATCCAGAATCTTTCCGTCTCAACCATAGCCAGTTGCTGCTCCTTTCTGCTGCTTCAGATAAGTTCTTCACTGTGCGACGTAACTCTTGGCCAATGAACCCAACGTCTCTGAGAAACCGGGTTGTAGAGTGTGCCACAAATCCTCGACAACCCACCTCCACTAGGTAAACTCAGACTCTCCATCCTCGCTGTCCCGCTTCAGAAGCTAGTTGAGCATACTGAAGTTTCTTCCTCTCATATGCCTTATCCACAGCATTTTCCCATGGCACTGTTAACTCTACTAGATGAACAAGGCATGCTGATCCAGACCACAAGATATTGTCTGGTCGAAGGTTAGTGGTGGCAATTTCAGGTGGAAAAATAAGCCGTTGACCAACATCTGCCAGCATCTTCCAGTCTCTAGCAGCTTCCAGTTATCCTGAGCGAGGCTTGATTTTAACACCTTTTCTTGGTGGTTGCTCTCCTGGATGGAGGAATATTGTCTTTTGTGTGTAATGCTTTGATGGAACTGGTGGCAACTTATTGGTCAGGTTACGCTTGTCTTCCAATGCTAAGGCCAAACATCGCAGCACCTGGTCATGGCGCCAAGTAAACCATCCTTGGCCAAGACCCACCTTACATCCTGTCAAAATGTGCCTTCATGTTGCAGGTAATGAACACAAAACATGAGGGATCCTCACACACCCAGAGGTTTAGGTTCTGTGGTGAAGTGAGAACATTATATTCTGATCTGATGAGGAAACTGATCCTGCTCTGTTCCATTGTTCATAGGTCTTGCCAGCCAATCTTGTGTTGTTCCACACTCTCCCATCTCATCCATTTTCCCTGCTTGACCTGGGAAACGGCCTTTACACACCTGATCCTCTCATCCTGCTTTTGCACCTCATTGACTACCAGCTTCTTCCGTTGAGCCGGGATTGTCTTGTGCCATGTAGGAGGAGCTGAACTGAGACCAAAACCTTCTTTTCCATGCTGAACTTGCCCCAAAATATCTCAGATTTAAAGGGCAGCCTTAGCATCTTCCAGAGCTTTCTTTGCCGTCCATTTTCTTCCAGTTTTTAACACAGGTGGTGCCTCCCTTATGCATTTGTCACGTGAATCTACTAATGTAATTTCCAGGCGGACCTTGGCACACTTAAACTCCTCGGTTAGAGCAGAGATTGGTAGCTGCAGTATTCATTTACCATAAAGTTCCACTCTGCTGAGGCAGCGTGGAACTCCCAACCATTTCCTGAAGTATGAACTGATTAAAGCTTCCACCTTTCAACTGTTGTCAAGGAAACCTCAAACACAGTCAGTGGCCACAGCAGTCTTGGCAGTAGACCAAACTGAAAGCAGCAGAGTTTAAGTTTGCCTGGTAAAGTGCTGCTGCTGCTCAACCCTTCTATTGCTTGTTGTCTAACTTCCACAATAACTGTGTCCTTTAGATCCCCGTTGTACCATCACCCTAGACTTTTCACTGGCTTCTCGGACATTGTTGGTATTGCCTCACCATTAATGTAGAACCTTTTATCTACTACTTTACCTTTAATTATAGAGATGCTCCTTGATTTAGTGGGCTTGAATTGCATTCGTGCCCATTCAATGTCATTGGTTAATTTGCCCAATAACCGATTAGTGTAGGCTACTGTTGTATTCATTATTGTCATGTCATCCATGTATGTTCGAATTGGTGGTAGTCGCATTCCAGAAGCCAAGCGCTCTCCTCCCACTACCCATTTTGATGCCCTTATAATTACCTCCTTTGCCATGATAAAAGCCAGTGGAGAAATGGTACATCCTGCCATTATTCCAACTTCTAGGCATGGCCATGTAGTGCTGAATTCTGAAGTAGAAAAACTAAATTGTAAATCTACAAAGTAGGCTTTCACTAAATTTGTTATTGTCATTGGTACGCTGAAAAAAAAATCAAGTGCTGCCCAAAAAAGTCCATGTGGCACTGACCTATATGCATTAGCCAAATCCAGGAATGTCACATGGAGCACCTACCTCCCTCCTTTTTTGCTGACTGAATTTGTTGCTAGATTACGCTGATGTGTTCTAGGCATCCTGGGAAACCTGGAATGCCTGCCTTTTGTATTGAAGTGTCAATGAAGCAGTTCTTTAATAGGTAGGTTGACAATCTCTCAGCAATAATGCTGAAGAAAATCTTGCCTTCTACATTTAATAGGGAAATAGGACAAAACCGACCGATGCTTGTAGAATCCTTTTCTTTTGGTATAAAGACTCCACCTGCTCAGCGCCATGCTCTTGGTACAACCTGTTTTTCCCATGCCACTTTCATCAATTTCCACAGGACTCCATTAGGCCCTGGAGATGATGATGCCCTTGCTTTTTTCACAGCTTGCTCTACTTCTTTCCACTTAGGTGCACAGTCCTCCATTTGGTATTTGGGTGGATTCAGGTGGGATATCTGAAGGAACTGACATAGGCTCCTGCCTTTTTGAATCTGTATGTGTTTCCTCCAAATATCTCTCCAGCTCAAACTTAGATGATTTTAGTGTGCCATTTCTCTCGCTGGTGAATATCTTCTTTACAAATTTGAAAGGATCTTTATAAAAGTTAGTTCTTGCACGCTCTTTCTTTTTGTAGCGTTTCCGTAGGCGCTCAGCTCTGCGCAATGTTGCAAGCTTATCTTTTATGACCCTTTGTAACAGATTGAGTCCCTCCTTCTGACTTTGTTCTGCTTTTTAACATTGCTTCCTCAACTGCCTCCTTTCTCTAATTAAGTGTTCAATCTCCTGCTGCCGTCTAGACTTTCCAGGAATAGTTTGTACTTTTTCCTTCCTTTTTTCAATTCCAAACCTCTCACTTCCATATGCGTAGATGATGTCCCCAAATTTATCCAGCTTCTCTTCAACTGTTCCATTTAACCTTTCCAAAATAAAACAGAGATCCATGTTTACTGTGTCCCACGCAGTTTTCTCACAAGCTCTTGGCCATTTAACTCCAGGCTTGTGCCTGTTGAGGTTCTTTTTTCTCTTACCCTGGTTCGTATGACCGGGTTCGAAAGGATCATTAGGTTCATCACTAGTTGTATGCACGCAAGTCCTCCTCACATCTATGACAGGTGCTGATATCCCGTGAACTGTGGTTTGCTTCTTGTCAACTGACTTGACTGACTTCGTAAGAAGTACTGATCAATGCAAGGCCCTTGTCCCTTCTCCCTCAAGCATTTCATTCTCCCTTGATGAATCTTAAAACCCCTGACCATTGTTGCCTTGCTCCAGCCACAGACACAAACCTGGAGTTCCATGTCTTTGCTAACTACAGATCTTGAACTAGTCTTTTGTGAAGTACCTGCCGTTCTCATATCCGTTTCCGTTCCTAAGTCATTAATCGTGTTATACAACGTTGAGTCATCTTCCACCCCAGCTCTCGTAGACTCTAGGGGTATTTTCTCTTTAATTACATTATAAAGAAACTAATGTATTAAGAGATTTTGTAAGAGGAGCATCTGTTCATATAGATGGAAAGCAGATAATATTTAAATACTTTACTATCCACACAGGTCTTGGTGCATAAGCACTTGGGGAACACTAATAAAGTAGCTGTATCTCTCTAGTAAAATGTTTTCTTTTCTCTTGCTGCTTCTCTTTGTGGTATTTGGTAACTACTGTACATTCTTAAGCAGTCAGACCAAAGTGGTTTCACAGCCAAACAGTCTATGTTACCTCAGTATAAAAAAATCCTAAGGCCAAGTGATATACATACTATTGTAGCAGTTACCTTCTGACTTGGGTCACAGGGGATACAGCATTTAATGAAAAACTGCTTCTCTTTCTGACATCACTTATCCATTTTACCTGCTTAAATGCAGTCAATGGATTAGGGTCGGTATATAATTGATCTGTGCAGTGCCATTCATCAGTTAAGCAGCAGGTCCCCACTGCAGAATGAGACAAACCAAAGGCCTTGGTAAGAAGACCATGAGATGCTAAAGCATGTGGGAACAGGTGGATATATAATCACAAGTGTTGCCTCCATCAATTTCTTACTATTACACATGACCTGGGGGCTTTATGGGTTGTGGGTTACTGGTACTCACATCATGCAAATAATGTATGTGTACATTATTAAGACATTCCCTACTGTACTTTTCATCCATTATGTAAAAATACCAATAATCCCTCAATCAGCAGTTTACAGTAACTTACAGTTTTATCGTAAATCTCGAAAAACTATTCACTTCTAAATCTTTTGTAGTCATTTTTGTATTACTTTAGTATAAATACATTTAAATTTTGATTCATATGTTGTTTTTTTTCTGACTTTATGTGAACGAAAAGACACACATTTGCCCGTTTTCCCATTGGAAATAGTGATATTTTGAAATATCACTGTTCTGGTCACAAAAGCAAAGTTTGTGGGGAATAATAGCTATTTTCTATACTTTTGAGGCATAAGCAATTAGGAAATAACACTTACTACCCAGGAACAAAAATTGTGTTACATAGTGTATTCAATGAGAAATACAGATTTCCACTTTGTGAAGGAATTTGAGGCAAAAATCATTCCCCAGAAAACATTTAACCCCACAGAAGACTATCGCAACCACTGGCTTTTAACCTCACGCATTAGCAACATACAATATTTTTAAAAAATAAATAAATAAAATAACTGAAGAGTGTTTTGCCCTTGCAATTTGAATAGCTCCATTCCTGTTAACGGTCTACTTATGTAAGCTGCTACCATGTATTAATCACTAATTAAGTTTGAGCTGTGCTACACATCATTTGTGTTTTACAGGGTTTCCCTTCTTTCCAGTGTCATTCACAAGATGATGCACTTGCTTATATCTCTTTTATTCATTAACTGGTACCAGACGCAGTAACTTAAGATTTTATTTGACAGAAATAACTGGGACAAATACAAATTTCACTCCCCCGAAATATGCACAAGGACAATGTTATTACTCAGCTGTACAGTACATCTTGATTTACTCTAGAACTAGCTATTTATATTCATATGGTAACACAGACTGTGGTAGGCTATTTAAAAATGTCTTATTCCTATTTTTACAGTTTTAGAATTAGGACCCAGTTTGACACAATACAATAGGAATGTCCTGCCACCTTAGCTGTTGACAGCCATGTAAATTGGTATCCCCCAACTACAATGACAGATGTTTGAATTTTGCAACAAAACTTGCGCTATGAATACTTCCCTATTCAAAATGGTCTCATTTTAAAACAGCCAAGCCTACACAACCACTTAATGATGCGTCCTAGTGACTTGTTTCATCGTCGAGGTCTCTCTTGAGGGATATTGCTACTGGCAAAGATTGAGTTCCTCAATAGATGTATTCCTTCTCATATGGGGGATCACTTCCCGTTTTTTTTTTTTTTTTTTTTTTTGGGGGGGGGGGGGGGGGGGGTTGGACAGAAACAGTCACATCTGCCACATTTTTCTCTCTCTCCTATGGAGATGTCTCTACTTATTTTTCTTTTTTTCATTTTTTAATTGCTCAGGTGTTCTTCTGCCACATATGGCACCCAAGGAGCAAGTTGTCACATTTACCCTTGTAACCATAAGGTTTGTAGATATCATCTGTGATTTTCCCTTATCACTAGTAAAAACAACAAGACAATATCGGGCCACTTTCCCATTCAACATAATGTTTAAAAGTGGCATTTACCCCCATGTGCTTTGGAATGTTAAATAGTCATACTGTACATCAAGGACAAAGTCCTTTACTTTTTCACTTAGATATTTACTTTTGTCAGAAGCACTCTGTAGAATTTGTAGAATTGTTATTATTGTCTCATAGTTAGCTATTTACCTGCCTTGTGCTTCATTTAATTTTCTCCTTTTTCCTCCTACTGTTTTTGTTTAGTTTTTCTTGAGGGATTCAAGGTTGGCAATGTGTTCGCTTCAGTGAGTTATTTCAACTATGCCTCCACAGGTTCTGCAGTCAGACTGTTCTGCCTTTAGATCAATTAGACAATCTTTAAAGGGTTCTTTGACTTACAGTTTTGAACAGCAACTTTTCTTTGTTTCTCTTATGTCCCCATAAAATGGGTTTTTGCTTTATGTGTCCACATTTTGCATCCTGTCTCTCAAGGTACAATATATTTTTTTGTTTATTTCAATATAATGTCTGCCACATCTTCATAAATGGGGTGTCATTAGTGTGGCCAAAGTGCTGTGTAATTGGGAAGTATGATAGGATAACGTCATGGCCCAAACTGTTATCGGTAGGAAGGGGACTCAGAGTCAAGAAAGCTGCAGTGTAGCGCTGTTGAGCCACTTTATTAACAAAATAAACAAAACAAACACAGGAACAAATCAACTGGCACGAGGACCAAAATAAAAGGTTCACACAAAACAATACAAAACATTTGCCTTCACTATAAAGTTTTCAATCCAAAAACACATGTACTTTAATATAGTTCCTGACAATTAATATTGGTCTGCTTACAGTGTCTAGAACATTATACCTTGCTCTTTAAGGACCAGAATTGCTTATCATGGTGTAGTGTTTGTTTATGTACTACAGCTGTTCCTCTTAAATAGTAGTACTGAGCTCAGTTCCTTCAATTTCTTAGTACATGTCACTTATTAAATGGCTGTCTAGGATGTTCTTGACTCTAGATCTATTCTCGTTACTACTACAAGTAGATCAAGATAACTACTGTAGATGTTAATCGTGTTTATAATGTTTGTTTACAGTACATTGCCAATATAGGCAATGATGATTAAGGACAAGAGGGGACCCACCAAGTACTAAAGCAATTAGTGACATCGGTTGAATCAATTTTGTTGCAGTGATAGATTTATGGACAGTTCAATTCATTTTAAAGCGTATACACTGCACGCTGCACATGTACTGTATAGAAATGTACCTATGTGTACACACAAATTATAGGTAAATGTAACTAATTCCATATTTGTGACCAATACATTATTTTGAAATAACTTTCATTGTAGTATTGAAATTATTTGTGTGTAGGTTTGATGGACTGGTTTAAAAGGCAATTACTTGGGTCAGATTATAAAGAGAATGACAGGAATCCCTGGTGCATTCATTTGGTTTAATACAGGAAGCTGATCGTTTAATTAAAAAATTCAACTAAAACGGAAGAAAAAAAATTAAAAAATAACATGGATATCATCATTAATTATAAAGGCAAATGAGGAGCTCAACAAATGTTCCTGTTCTTCTTGGCATGCCACACTTCACACAGCGAATTTCATTATGCTAATTACCATTTATTTATATAAAATACATTAATTATCTGGTTTACAGAGAGATGTAATTTAAAAAAAAAGCATGGAACATAATTATAAAAAAAAAAAAAAAAAGATTAGCTTTATGCGGCACCAAAAACTAATAAGATTGCTTTTAATACAGCATTTTGTTAGGGACCAGCTAGTATGATACTTAATCATTAATGACAGAGTATCTGTACCTTGTGCCCACATAATGACACACCTGAGAGGTTGTTACTGTAGGGCCAAGGCTGGAGGTTAAGGGACATTGCACACCTACTGTATAGTGTGACATCGAGAGGAACGGTAGTTCCTCGCACCAAGTTACTGCAAAGTGCGAGAACTGCCAGTGATTGAGAGGAAAAGTAGTTCCTCACGTAAGTTACAGTGAAGCAAGAGAACTGCCAGCGATCTCTACAGCACGGATAGTTTACGTGTTTTCAGGGTATTGGCGCAGAGAAAGTAAATTAGCCAAAAGCACCATTCCACATTTAATTTGTAGTTCCCTTACGTGAAATGTTGAAAAAAAGTAAATACCTGTCATACAGTAAGAGAAATTAGTCTCCAAAGGTAGATAAAAATGTCCATCTCCTTTCAATGTATTTTTTTGCAGATTTTTGCAGACCCCATGCACTCCACGCATATGTATATTACAGGACATCCGAGTTTAATGACAATTAACGTATTTTGTCAACATGGAAATATACTGGGGAACACATTTTGACTTATTTTGCCTTCTGTATCATTCATATTAAATGATTTATTGATATTTTAAAATTGACTAGTTGCACGCTTCACAAGCAAAAGACCCCAGGCACTTTTATCCACACATATGTATGTTAAAGCACATTCAACTATAATGACAATTAACTTGTTATGTCTAACAAATAGAAATATGCTAGGGAACGCACTTATTGTGACGTCTGTATCATTTATATTAAATGACTTATTTCTGTTTTAAAATGGAACAATTTGCCTGCAAAGCAGCCCCAAACCATCAGACTCCACCACCATGCTTGACGGTTGGGATGAGGTTCTTCTGTTCGAACGCAGCGTTTGGTTTTACGCCAAACATAACTTTTCTCACTGAGGACAAAAAGTTCCATGTTTGACTCGTCTGTCCAGAGAACATTGTTCCAGAAGTCTTATGGATCATCTATGTGCTCTTTGGCAAACTTCAGACGGACAGCAATGTTCTTTTTAGAGAGTTTCCTCCTGGCTATCCTTCCATGAACATCATTCTTGTTCAGTCTTTTTCTGATAGTTGAGTCATGAACACTCACATTAGCCAAGGCAAGAGTGTCCTGCAGATCCTTGGATGTTACTCTTGAGTTTTTTGTGACTTCCTTGATGATTTTCCAGTTTGTTCTTGGAGAGATTTTGGTAGGACGACCGCTCCTGGGTAGAGTGACTGTGGTCTTGAACTTTCTCCATTTGAAGACTATCTGACATTGGATTGGTGGAGCCCCAAATCCTCAGAAATGGTTTTGTAACCCTTTCTAGACTGATGGGCATCAATAACTGTTTTTCGGAGGTCCTCAGAGATTTCTTTTGATCGTGGCATGACGTCTTTGGTGAAGACCAAACTCACCAACTTACTGATCTTTATATAGGGTGGGGCCTCCCGAACTCACCCCTGAAGGTATACTTATTATTTAAACACCTGATCCCCTTAATTGAGCTGATAAAACCAGGGGTTCACTTACTTTTTCACATACCCTGAATCTTAATTACTTATTGTTTGTCTAATTCATAGTGTAGTGTAGTGTACATCGTTTTGTTTTAAAAGACATGGAATTGGTTAATATAAACCCTATTGGATATTTAAGAAAAGACTGACTTTGATTCAAGAAGGCTATCATGGTAAAACTATGGAATTTCCATAATTATCACTGGGATTCACAAACTTTTTCTCTGCACTGTATTTCCTATAAAATCAGCTTTAGCGAGTAACAGCTAAATGGTTAAGAAAAGCCGGGGAGACTTCTGTTCAGTTTTCAAGTTGCCTACAATTACAGGTAGATGGATGCTGTTTGTACTTTTAAATATGTTATAAATGATATTTCTGTGATTTCATATTAGTTCAGTAAAATAATACATGTAGCACAATGCATTCTGTTAACAGTAAAGGCATATTTTAATTGTACTTAAAATTGTGTTAAACTATTGCAGTATACTGCAGTTTTGAAAAACTGAGAAATATGTCTGGGTTTGGTCTGTGGACAAAACGGCAGCCCTACCCTGAGTACTAGTTCCTAAATATGAACATGTTACAATACATTAAATGAACAGATCAAGCTTATTCATACTTGCTAACATTTGGAAACTTCAGTGGGACGCTCATCATACACATGGGAGGGGTAATGCGCAAAAAACACTCCTGTAATAACAGACCATGCTGTTTTGAAGGCAAAGTGTGGTCACACCAAATATTGATTTGATGTAGATTTTTCTTCTGTTCACTCACTTTACATTTAATTAATTGATAAATAAACTATTAACATGTATATTTTTGAAAGCATTCTTATTTTACAACATTTTTTCACACCTGCCTAAAAGTTTTGCACAGTACTGTATGTGTGTGGTGTGTGTGTGTGTATATATATATATATATATATATATATATATATATATATATATATATATATATATATATATACACACACACACACACACAAACACACACACACACACAAGAAAGTACAGTTTAGGTCCCCATGAAAACAGTACACACAGACAATATTAAGGATTAATTCTCAGTGTGGGGTCATACTGTTACAAAATGTGTGCACATCTACACATCTAGATAGCTAAGGTTTGGTCTATATGCTTTGCTTATAGCATCAAAGATGCTACAGAGAAAGAATGACCAGTTCATCTTGAGATATACATCGGCTTGTTGTTAATTGTAGACTATGTAATAACAACAATAAATAGAATATAGAATTTTTTATTTTTTTTATTTTTATTTTGTGAGGTGATGTGATCCGTTTGGCAGAGTGTGGGTTTAAATTACAAAACTTTCCTTAAAAGTGCTTAGAAGCAGCACTTGAAAGCTAGAAAAAACACCAAACAACAGAGGGTACCTGTAGCACTCGTTGTATGGCACAAATACATGTAATTCTTTCATAGTAAATTGAGGAACATTTCCTCAAGATATTCTGGACCCAATCTTAGACAAGCACCATTCTGAGAACTGTTCAATGTATAATAAAGCAAGAAGAAAACATATTTTTTGTACAATGAATTAATGGAATTATCCAAAAACAATAATTGTTGACGACTGTATTTAGTAGATTTTAAAATTACATAGGTTTTAATTTCTTATCAACAGAATCAGCTTATGTTCAGGCTCAAAGAATTTCTCTGATTTATCAAACAACTCACGTTTATGGATTGTTTATCCAAAGTATAAACCAAGACAGTTAGGAAACGGTGCAATCTAGAAAGTATACTAAAGTAAATAAGAAAACAATTCCTGAATCTAGCAGTCAGATGGATTCAGGCAATATACAACACACAGTAATCCCCTTGAAAGACATTATCAACAAGCACTGAACAACTGCCCTCGCACATACTCTTTCAACTAACCTTTGTATAACAACTCAGGGGACCACTCATGTATACTATATAATTAAGTTTTTATTTTATTTTATCCATGTATACCCTTCAGACACCGGGCAATTAAGATATAAGAGATGCCTGCCTCCTTGATTTGATAACACAGCGGGGGAACAGGCATTATCATGTTCCAATGCTGTGACATCATTAACAGTCACCAGGCTCATTTAAAGCACTGCCTTTCAGTTACTGTAGAAACTGTATCCATTAATGACAAAAGAACAACACTAGAATGTACACTATTCCTGCTGTGTTGCATTTGCTGATATACAGACATAGATTATCTTTTAATATTGATGATGATTACCGTATGCATGTTTAGCAATGTACAGTCTAAAGATTTTGGGGGAAGTAACTGACGGAATGTTTGTATTGTTTGAAACGTGGTGTGACTTTGGTACTATATGCTTTTCAGTTTACTCACATTAGACAATAAACCATATGGCTTTGTCAAATATTTTGCGTATTCATATTGTATTGCATTATAACTTAACTGCTGTGCATACATTCAGTGACAGGTCCACATTATAAAGAAAACAGTATGATTTAATAATGATGTTAAAATTTTAAGGAGAATTTAATCACAAAAAAATAGTGGATCTCTAATAGCTCATATTTTCTGACAAACCACTCTTAAATTTTTAGACCCGGGAACAAGGTCTTAATCAAAATAAAAGAGTTAAGTGGCAAATTTCACCAGTGCTAATCACCATTCCAAGTATCAACCTCATCCTGTGTACATCAGCCATAAAAACGTTAAGTGTCAGATTTATGGAATCCGATGCATCCATGTACAGTGCCTGTATCTAACAAATAGATTTGCTTTGCATTTACCAGATTTCGTTTGGACAGAATGCAGAATCCAATTAAAGCTTTCAGCATTAAGACCCCAGTTAAAATGCACTGACACAGCACAGTGTGAATGATCCACACAGCAGAAACCTCTGCTATTGTCTTGCTAGATGCAATTCTTTGTACAGTATGAGTAAATGTGAGCAAATGCTGCTAAATGGCACTAATTAGATGTACTAACATAATACAATATTTTACACAACAACAGCAACGATAGAACATACACACAGGGGCAAATAATTAAATGATACTACAATTTTGAAAACTTCAAATTTATTAAATGATAACTACAAATTTTTTGAAACCTCATTGGTATATATAAGCCTTCAAAATATTGGTATATATATATATATATATATATATATATATATATATATATATATATATATATATATATATAAAATCAAAGGGCTTTTCAGTGTGCAGTGCAGTTGTCAGCATAATAATGATCTTTTTCATGCAGAAATCAGTGGGACACTGCTATTAAAACGGCTACTCATTAACCTTGGTTGGCAAGATCACATGAAAGTAAATGAGCAGAGATGCTTTTTTAAACCAGACTGCTTCTGCTTCTTCTGCCTGATTTAAAAGGTAATAACCAGAGGTTTGAACAGCTGCTGCTCGGTTCTTTATCAAACTCTGATTCTCAAAAATTAGACGTGCTTTAAGAACAGTAAAGAGCCCACTTGAAACCATTTCTAAAGCAGTGTAATTGCTTAACAAAGGAAACGGCTGTTCTAGCGCTAATAAAGATAAATAAAGCAATCACCTCCTCACTATCAACCCTGAGGCTGTGAGACTAAACTCATCTCATAGGTTTCCGGCAGTGATATGAGTCTGACCAATTACTAGTATATGAACTATTGATTATTCTGAGCTTCAGATTAAATTGGCAGCAATAATTGGTATGGTAGTCATTTGTCCATTTACCAAATAAAAATGGGCCAACTAGCATATAACACAATAAGTGCAATCAAAAGAGGGTTTCTGGATGATTACAAGTGGGAGCATTTTTCTCTATGATACGCTCTATATAGCATATAGAATGAAAGAAGAGCCAAAGTTCTCCTGCACAGGAAATTAGGTATGGATGTCTAGTGGCTATATAACAAAAAAATAACATGATACTGTACACAGGCTTGCTGTAAACCGAGATACATAAATTGAAAGAAAATAGTTCCCTTAAACCCTCAGGATTTTGGTTGAGATTTCTATATGTTCTGGTGCACTTAAGGCAAAGAGTTTTGTTTAAACTGAAAGTGAACAGGTGCCTCTACTAAGCCTTCAGCTCTGAAGCAGTAATGTGTCATAAGTATTTCAAATCTTACAGCGTAATTTTCAGGACAAAAATAATTCTGTAGAATACGACCTAACCAACCTGAGGCACTGTAGATCTCAATGAAAATTTTATTGACAAAAATATCAACATGATTTAAAACACAGGTGTTTCTTTGATATGCGTATAGACACATTTTATGTTGTTTCCATACTGTATCTCTTATATCACATATGCAACATTGTGGGTTACAGCAGCATTATTTTCTCTCTCTTAAAATGCCTTAATTGCTTGCCATTAAGATTACCATAACACATTTTATTGAATGCTGTGTACTTGCATATTTTATTTGCTTATTGAATCTGACAGCATAACAACTAATAGCTACCTGGGTAGCCTTTCAATTCTCTGAGGTGTTATTTAACAAATGTCAGGTATAAGCTGGATTGAAAATTGCTTTCCCAAATGCTCCTAAGGCTTGGGAGAACAGCCAAGGGTAATTCTTATCTCTCCCCAAGTGTTACACTTTTAAAAAGCTGCTGGTACAGCATTGGTCTTGTTCTAGTTACTCACTAAAATGCAAGTGAACAATGTCCTTTATCAGACTATAATTGGGTCCCATGGGCTATGAAGAATCTGCACAGGGACATGCTGTACTGTTTGTTAAACACTTTATAATGTGGCTATAACTTCAGCAGAACAAAATATTTCTTCAGGATTTTTTTATTTGTTTTGTTTGTTTGTTTATTTGTGTATTGCTATTAATAATTACTGGAGTAGGAGTAATGATTTTTTTTTTAAATATACTTTTAGCAATGTGGCAACTGGGATGCATCCTGAGCTGAATGTAATGATGATTAATACAAGTCAGTCAACCACTGGTTGGCAGTGCACAATGCAGAGGGCTTCATTGCTTTTATAAGCTGTATAATATTCCCTTGTACTTGTACTTACATGTAGCATCTTAGATCAGTGTGACTGACCCGAAAGCTAACTGTAATTAAAAGTTATGCGCCAAGGGCTTACCATGCATTGGTCCTGTACTTTAGTAGAGAGAGAGAGAGAGAGAGAGAGAGAGAGAGAGAGAGAGAGAGAGAGAGATCTCTCATTCGGGGCTGATGTGTTTGCAGTGGAGAGAAAGAGAGAGAGCGAGAGAGAGAGAGAGAGAGAGAGAGAGAGAGAGAGAGAGAGAGAGAGAAGGAGCAAACACTCCTGAGTTCACAGAGTGATGGGTGGATGAAGAGAAGCAGACCATGATGAACATTTTAGTAGAACTGTAAATGACTTTGGATGCACATTTACCCCTGACACTCACCCATATAAACCCAGTGACTTAGAGTTTCAAAAATATAAAATTAACAGGCATAAACCAGCAACAGGACAATGAGGACTGTTCTACTCTAAACCCCAATGCTTGATACCTTCCATGAAGTTCCTATAACCCTGCACTGGCCACTTTGCATACACTACATCATAAAAGCTAATATTGTAAGCCCTACAGTTTATGCAGGTATGAAAGTATGGGTCTGTGAGATTTATATTACTGTGGAGTGTAAACACACTGAATTCTAATTCCCTGAGCAGCCACAGCAGCACATCTAGAAAGGTCAAAACCTGCAAATAAAACAACAATACAGTTCTATTACCGATAATACTGGAGAAGAGATTTGACGTGTGGATATCCTTAGAGCCCAGCTTGCACCATGAAATTACTGTTGTTTCAGAAAAGGAAACAATAACTTCCACAGAAAAAACTCAAGAGACAGTTAGCTTCAAACCTAATATTCCAACAATGAATAAACACATAAAATACATTTTATCACATTGTAACACAATAATCTAACAGAACATGAAATTATGGTCCAATTTTCCTCAAATGGCAACAGCATAATTGTCCAATTATTTTCAACAAGTTGGGTCGCGTTCTGTCTTACTTGTGAGAATGTAACTTGAGAAAATGCATATTCATACACATAAACTCAGAACCTTGACAATTTTAAACACTTTGATTAGCATTTGTTTCATGTGACTACACACATCTGGTCCAAAAAAGACAACTATGAAAATGACTGGATTCAAATTTCAGAACTGGTTTTGGTGGTCACAGACTCTCCCAATCAAAAAAAAAAAAAAAAAAAGTTCCCAATGGTACTTGAGTCCAATACACTGGCTCAACAGAGGAGAAATTACATCTCTCAACTAAGCAAACTGGATTTTGCTATCAATGTCTGGACTCAAACAAAGAAAAGTGTAACCAGTACAATGCAGTAAAGTTCCCCATCAAAGCAGTTACATATTGGCATTGTCTCTCAATCACAGTTTAACAAAGTTATGGACAAAAATGCATTTACTAATGCAAGTGCCATGTGAAATTGATGAAGACAAGAAACCAATGTGAGAAGGATGTGCACCAAGTGCAATGCAAAGCCACAGTACAAATACATAACAGCAGGGCACCAGAGACAAAAGGTTAATATCAGTTGTAATCTTCAACCAACAGGTTGAAAGGTGACACACACGGTTTTTACATCATCTTTGCAAAGAAGTTTGAACTTCAGGTCCTAGTACCCAATCTTATCAGCTATACAGACATTAGTAAAGAGCAATAGTGAATGGCATTTAACTGAACCTTTTAAATCCCCTGATCCAATCAGGAATGATGCCTCTCAGTATTACTGAGAAACAAGCTATTGTCATGTTTGTTTTGTCAGAGAATAATCAGACATTTGATTGTTTTGGTTGCTCCAAAGTTTTATAAGAATGGACAACAAGTCACAGAATTCACAATATGAGGGGTTCCGATAAATATAGTGTTATAAGTTCACAGCTATTTACAGCTATTTAAATAACATACCTGTAATTTTTCTTTTCATTGTTAACATCCTGACAACTTTTAACACTTATAACGTTAAATTATGTTTCTTGTGCACTGGGGTTTGAGGTCTGTCCTCACTGCAGGAACAGCAAAAAAAACCATAAACAACAACAACAAAAAAAAAAAAAACAAGTGCTCTGGCTTTTTTGTTCCGTGCTACATCATGGATCATTATTGCTGCGTTACCCGTTTGACAATAGGTCAATAACCTTCACACTATCAGTGCACTAGAGCGGACATTTTGAAAAGAGCTTTGGAACAGACATTAAAGTTCTAAGGGAAAACATTGTCAAAATGAAAAAAATGGCAGGTATGTTGCTTAAACAGTTGTAGCAGCACGCGATGACGTGTAACGCAATATTTTTCAGAACCCCGCTACTTACTCTTTAAGATGGAACCAGGTCAGGTCAGTTTTGCCTGGTGTAGCATCAGAGTGGGTCATACTGTCATTCTGTATATGAAAGTAACAGAAATTAAATATATAGAGGGGGATTTTAAGCTATGCTCAGTGTCTACTTGGTTGCTGGTCACAAACTCCCCCACTGACAAAGAATGCTTTTAAAAAAAGAGTTGTGAACTAAATACTGGACAAATGGCTTATCTCCACCATTGCTGAATGACTCATTTGGTGCCTCAAGCCAGACAGTTCTGGGTGCTTTGACACCTCGGACAGAAAACAGTCTATCTCATAAATCCAGCCGACAGGGGGCGGAATAGCGGACCAATTGAGAACAAGGAGCCGCAATGGGAAATATTCCACGTGGACTCAGGCACTGCCCAATATAACAAAACTATCCAATCACAGGGGTAAACAGAAGATTACAAAAGTATGAGCCCAACACTCAACCTGGGCTCTCGACACAGAATCCAAGGTTATGCAAACAAGTCTATGAACTGTGACAAACTGAAGATCCAGCCTGCGACCAGCTGGAACAGAGATACCGTTTTCGGACTCTCTAATATGAGATAACTATTCTAGTGTTTGCCTTGGAGTGGGAGTCCGCTGCGTAAAACATCTAAAATCCTAAAAGTACTTGTAATCAAGTCTCTAACTTAGCCCTGACTGATCATCTGAGAAAGAGTTAGATGAACATTTGAAGTTGACATAAATTGAAATATATTCAATTTATTGAGCTAGCAGTGCCGAAGTTTGCGCTGGAATATCCCAGACATAACCGGACGAAGAGTACACATATTGGTGGAGGAATTGCTGTTTCAGTGGAATACCTAAATAGTTAGTGACTCTTGTTCTTTGCAAAGACATTTATTTTGTACCCTGAAGTGGAGACGAAACGCGAGGAAGGCAGACCCCGGAACCTGGACCTGTCCTTGCCAGCAGGAGAGCCTTTGAGCGCCTGTATTGTTGAAGACATGGATCAGCTGGAGGAGGCAGGGAACGTCCATTAAGTGCTCAATAAGTAGTATTTAATCCTATTATGATCTCAAGAATAAGCAGACCTTAAAGTAAAATTAACATTTTGTTTTAGATAGAATGTAAGAAAAGTATTATTGCTTTCAATTCATGGTTTGAGTTAATGAACACTATAGTAATTGGTTGTATGTGATTTATACAAATTGATGTAGGTTTTACAAGGCAATTGTCATTCTGCATTAGAAGCTAGAATCCAAATTTAGCTGTCTTGATAATAGATAATTCTCAATAGGTTGTCTGGACGCAAAGAGCGTCTATCTCGCAAGATTGAGAATTGTCTTCGGAACCAAAACTATATATATGAGACTGATTTAACGATGCTTTGATTATCAAATATTAACAAAAGTAAATATTTGTGTTACTAATTATACCCCTGTTAAGACTAACCTTTGTCTTAAACAGCTGTCAGGAATGCAGTTGTAACCTTTAAGGGAATCTCCCATAGATTGCATTGGATCACTGATCAAACTTTTTTTTTCTGTACTGTTTAGTTTAGTTAATTCTTCCTTTATGTATTATTTTAGTTTAGTTGGTGAACCTTTACTTTTTCCATTATTTTGTTTTATTTTTAATAAAACTGTTTCTTCGTATTCAGTAGAAACATTGTCTAGTCTGATTATTTCGATCAGGGTGGGTTCTACATGACTTGAAATAAGGTATTTTATTATTACAATTTCAACTAGTCCAAATACAAATATACCTTGCATACTAGACTGGTGACTGAAAGTACCTGCATTCAGCTTTTAGGCCACCTACAGTTCATGTCTGTCTACAACATGCCATTTGTCTTTCTACAACATGCCATTTATAATCCTCTGAAAAATCACAGAAACACGGCTGGGCTGTCTGTCTTCGTAATCACTAAAGGCAGGTACGTGTGCAAATGTCTAACCCAGAAGAACTTCTGTAGAGTAGCTGCCTAACCAGCAGTGACTGTTTGGAAACCCCAGTCAGAAAACAGCTAAAAAAAAGCTACCATGCTTGTTCTTTCTGAAATCTATGCTATAGGAATAAACTAATGATGCTTGATGCTATATCATGAGATAATTGACTGAAGGCAGAATAAAATAAAATGAACAGTTGTGAGGTACTTAATGCTATCTGAGGCTATCGGATAGAGGGCTTTGTTAATATCAGTATGGATTATGAAAGACTAAATCAGCTATTAATAAGTGCCTACTTCGTAAACATTTTAAGACGGCAAGGTGGCACTTGCTGTGTCTTCATAATACTATACAGGCCATAGGCAGAACATCGTCAATGAACCTCAAATTACACAAATAACTTCCCTACATATTTTAAGGCCCATTATCGGCCAGTTTTACGCACTCTCAAAATTCTGTAGCATATAATAAAAAGTGCACAGGACCATTTTATTTCCTTTTATTTGTGTACTAGGATTTGTTGAGCCATAGATACAATTTCCAAAACCATTATGCAGTTGATGCTGATGTTCAGGGGCGCTGTTATAGACCCATTATCAACATTTTCTCTAGCCAACCTCCTGCTATGCTGAAGCTTCAGTGGCTTGGTATGAGATTACCGTTCTTTATCGCCAATAGAGTCACAGCTGGCATCCTATACCCACTATAGTCAGTACATTCCACATACTCAACCAGGCTCATCAAGCTCCATCCTTACCATAAATGTACACATAAACACACCTGTGGGACTGAATAGGTTACTCCACTCCATGGAAAAACTCATCAACGCATGACATTATTGCATTTTAAATATTTGTTTTATACATTTCTTTATACATGAAAAAGACTTATAAAAGGACCCAAGGGGCTTACAAAAATTAACAGATGTATCTAAATGCACAGCGTGAGAAAAGCAGAGCCTGACCCTTCAAAAAAAACTGTTCCTTTGAGGAAATGATAAATACGAACAGGAAGCTATTTAATTAAAAATGAACTATTTTTTGATTTGCGTGATTACGTTCACAGACTAATAAAGATTAACTTCTAACAGTCACTTGCCTTAACAATGCTCCAAGGACCTACTGCATTGTTTAAAAGCAACACTTAGCAACACTTAACACTTAGATTGTGTTTAGGCTTCACAAGTGTTGTGCTCTCGCCATTTTCTGGCATTAACCCATTCCACACTTCCTTAACTAAAATAAAACAAAATAATGTACTTCTACTTTCAATCTTTAGAACAAAGCTTTCTCATTACATATGACATCAGTGAGATTTCTTCATGAAAATCAAGTTTCTCGTGACATTATCATGCTCTGACATGATGGTGTTGATGACATCCCACTAAACATTTCAAAGAAGGGATATGCAAACATAAAGTACGTCACCCTTTGCAGCCCTAGGAAGCATTGTCAAAAGTAAAAGCATTTTTATAGTAAGTAAACTGTGAGGATGTTTAATATAGTAAATTCTAATCGCTAAGTATTGGAAGCCAGTCAATGAAATCTTCAAGACTCAAAATAACTAATCCTATACATTTCCGCATTAATCGAATGTAAGACCATAAAGAATATTAAAAGAAGAAATAAAACTGTTGAAATCGTTGAATCTCACACTAGCAATATGCAGAAACCAGCAATACACAGCATCCATTTTTCATTTGTCCCTAGCCAGGGATGAGCTGATATTGAGTTTACTTCAGACAGGAAAATAGAAGACAATGAGCCAATTTACATTCTGTTTTCTCTCATCTGAATACATTTGCTCCTTTTTATGTAATTTTTCACTGTTTATTATTTCTGTGATATTTACAGTGTCCCATCTACTGTAAACTCTTTTCCAACTGTCAGTCAGAAATAAATAAATATTATATATATATATATATATATATATATATATATATATATATATATATATATATATATAATATATATATTAACATAGATAAAAGTAGCTCAATTTAACACTACTCCATTGACTCGCAATAGAATAGTATCTTGCTGTGATAGAATATCTTTGGCTACGCTGACCCAAATCACATGTCGGGTTGCAGCGCTTCACAGCTTACACAAAACTACAGTTTTAGTATTAAGTTCTTTGACTCCGGAGCCACGAATGTATCTAATAATTGAATCCACACTGGCTACCTTAAAAAAACAATATTTTTACAAAACACATTCATAAGGAACCCCTGCTCCATGTGAGCCACTACAGTGCCATCAACAACACTAGCTTGCTGAAATGAATGATAACCAATTTCTATATCATTACACAGTCCCTCATCATATATATTACATACAAGTTATTCTGGTATTATGACCCTTAAAATATGTCCACCTATAATGTGGACAAATTGTCATGGGGATGAATTGATGAAATAGTAATCACTCAAAAATCCACTGAATACATTTGATGCTGTACTATTTAAATATAAAACCTTTTGGTTTTAAGAACAGAATATTTACAGCAAAGTGAAATAATACCATTTAACGCAACCTGATATCCTTAGTTAAGCATGAGAAACTTTGAGAGTGATGAAGAAACATTTGCTCTAATCAACATCTGGGCCAATGGTTCAATCCAGAGAAGCTTGGATGGAAATATCCACAACAAGCTGCTGCCAGGACATTGATACGCATATTGTGTAGTTGTGTCTGTCACCAAGGTTGACCCTGCTTTATCGTGTAGCTGACCCGGTTAGAGCATGAAAGGGGTTGATTTTGATTTTCCTTTAGATTTTGGAGTAAAGTCCTTGATAAATCTGTCAGCTGTCAATTCAAGAACGTTCTGTTAAATTCTTAGACATATTTATGTGTGAATTAGTCTGTTCAACATACACTTCTACATTCAATGTTTGTTGGTTAAACTAGTGTTGGGTAGGCTGTACCAGACTATGTTAAAAAAAGAAAAAAAAATGTCACATTTCCAAGGGTTTAGCAGTTCCAAGTATTGCTCTACAGAGTTATCTCAGAATGAAAAGTGTGATCGGTGGTGTAATGTAATTATGTCCAAAAACGGTTAGATAACACAATAACATTTTATTGAGCAGTGCAGTCTAGAATGGAATTGAAATAATGTATATTCATGGTACTGGCTAATTACAACAATCTGTTTTTGCTGTTGGACAGAGAATGGATTATTTACCTATATAAATGGTACCCCCCTTATTGGACTACAGTGATTTGCAGTTTTGACAGTAATTCTCTTATTAATGTGTCATATTAGAATAATGTAAATTGGACCAAGCTATATTATTTAAATAATAACAAACACAATTCTGATGCGTATTATATTTTTTCCAGAGCTGAAACATATCTAAAACCATCATTGAAATACCAGAATGCCAACGCAGATGGTGTAGAAATGCATAATTACTGGTAGTGTATAGACTAGTAAGCTATTCCCCAGAGATCATGTAGAATACCTCCAAAATGTTGTATGTGCAATACTACCAATAAGATACCTGAATGCTATACAAGAAAATGACACTATCTGTTCCCATATCTTGATTGTATGCTATGACTGCAGTTTCATGATTGAGATGATGAATTTCCAGTTTAATAATGAATGCATTCTAAAGAAGTATCCAAACACTGAAAGTTACATCTCCTTTATATCTGTTATCAGGTGATGCAGGCGACGCAAACAATATTTTATTACGCAGGGAATTGGAACTTTGTTTGCAATAATGCATTCTCAGCAAGTGTAGAAGTAGACAGGCAGCTACACCTTAAATCTGAAGTGCTTGACAGTTTATGCCTATAAACTTCAGTATAATTAAAAAAGGTTATTAATCTTACGTGTATGCTTTAATAAATTACACTCTAATTCTAGACATCTTAGAGATCACCTGAAACATACTAAACTACATGCTAGTCTTCCTGTTGTAAAGGAGTGAAGGGAAAGATTATTTGTCCCTACACAGGACCAGATCACAGTAAACATGTTTACCTGTAGTGGGGGATGTAGTAAATGTATTGTAATAAAATACAAAAGGGAAATCTTAATCTTGCAACCCTTACAAATGTTAAAAAATCTCACGGAAGGTACCATTTTGTTATTCAATGTACCCTTTATCATTATGAATCGCAAAATGCATGTAACACAGGATAACTGGCCTGCCACAGGGCAAGCTCTAGGATTTATGTTGTTTTAGGTTATAGTATTGCACTCAAATGTACGTAGAGAAGTACACTGTAAAAGATCTTAGGAATGACGAACTGTAAATTTATACTTGACATGTTAACGAGGGCAAGAAGCCATTTTAACCCTTTAGTGCCAGTTTTACACCCATTAAATTATTATTGTTTGCCAGGTAACATAATTGATACAGTACAACAACAACAACAATTCACATTTCTATAGCGCCTTTCATCACAAGGATCCGAAAATGCTTCACACACACAAAAAATGAACAACTAAATTGCTGAATTAAAAACAGTCTAATACAGAATTTGATAAAACGGAAATTTAGAAAAGAGACAAAATGTGGTTTTAATTGTAAAAAAAGCTGGACCAACAAAGGTGATTACTTCTGATTAGCGCTTCATTAAGGAAGCCTGAAGAGGCGCTGAATGAAAGACATACCTGATGTGCACTCCTCCACTACAAAAGATATGCATGCTTTTATGCATCGAGACTGTTTTCAAATTATACACTATATTCATATTCTCAAATATTTCATACAGCGTGGTAAAACCAAGATGCAGCAAACCTCCTTCAGTAACATGCTGGTCTTATACTTCTGATACATTAGAGCAAGATGGTGGTGATAAACAGTGGGGATGTACTGCAGCCAATTGCCTATCCCTGCATTTGCACATGAATTATGGTTGCATGTTGACAATGGCTCAGGCTGAATGAAAAACTTAAACCACCACTGCTTTGTACCTTATGATGTTAAAATGTTTTGTGAATTCTGTGTTTTAATAGATAGTTTTTTTTTTTTTTAAATAGGAGAGTCAAAACATAAGATCATCTTAGAGGCCCAAGTCCCTGGATTTCCTAAAGTACTCAACACTGAACTATTTTTTTTTTCTTTACAGATTGTTAAGCCTGCAACTTCACAAACTGGCTGTGCCAAAAGTGTCAACAATTGTGTATAGACATAATTAACACAAATGACTTCATGCAAACACAATACCATTTTAAAAGTGTAACCCTTTTAGCGGTGATCTCTACAAGTCTGATTGAATAGCGATATAGAATCTATTGTGTTGCAAATCAGTTTGGTAAGTTTCTATTCCAATCCATCTCTCTCTCTCTCTCTATTTTTACATCAAATGGTCCAAGGAAAGAACATTTACTATAAGTGCCCCTGTAGATGATATTATTCTTGAGCCAATATATTAACATTTAATAGTGCTGGGAAAGTGGTCTTATATTCCAGCTTTAATAAAGTCAAAATCAAGGGTAAAAAGCACCTATTGGTTTGAAGATCTATTTATTTTATGGATCCATTCTTGAAAACAAGGCTTGGTAACATACAGTATATGCTGGTTTCCAGGAGTTATGATTTACAGCCTCTCTTCACTCAGGAGCTCAATATACCTAGCCAAGAGGAATGAGCAGCACATGTAAGACATAGAATAACATTACTTGAAAATAATAACTCTAATCCCCATGCAGAACAGTGGTTATGTAAACCAAATTATTTTAGTGCAAAGATAATAAAGGATACAACTGAGAGGTTGGAACTTTGGCTCACTGATTCCTTACAGGAGGAATAGCTCTTCTAGTGCTTATCCTTGTGGTGGACGAGCATTACATGAGGAGTGGTATGCAGCTGGCATTCGTGTTAAATGAAAGGCAAACATATGCAATACTTATGCAATAGGATTTTGGGGTGGTTTCCTAAGCCTTTTCTTTGTTTACACATTTTTCAGTTTTTACCGTTTTAGTCAAAACTTTATTTTTCAAACTTACAGAACATTGATCTGAAGAGAAACTTGTTATGGGTGTGTGTGATGAGTCAAAAGGATTTCGGTCTGTGATTCAGCCTCCCGACAGTAGATGGCATCAAACCAACTCGGGACTTCCCTTACCAAGATCTCGTGACCATGGCAAAAGTCATCTTTTGAGGGGCGGCACCTTGGTGAGGGGCAGAAGTACGAGTATGTAAATTCCAGCCACTGGAGTCAAGTGAAGGATAAGGACACTTGTCAGTTGGGGATTGGTGTTCCACTGACTACAGAGGCGGGACATTACATACTAAAGGGAAGGTACTACTGTGTTCGGGGTTGGTCCGAAAGTAAAATAGGAGGAGTAACGGGTGGAGGGAGAGACTGGTTTAGTGCAGCGGGATTTTTAAAAACAAAAAACACTAACATTTCTTTTGTCTTTTTTTGTTTATGTATGGGTCGCCATGAAGACAATTAAAGACGAGTCATCACGGTTTGTTTTGGATTTCACCCCTGCACTCCTTCCCTCACACCATTTTGTTTTCTTTTGTTATTTAATTATTTTGTTGTGTATAGATAATAAAAATAAATTATTTTATTTCTGTACACATAATTTACTGTCTGGACATTCCATTTAATACACTCTCGCCTCACAGTGTGACATATCAGAGTTATCTAAACTAATGTATTCTTCTTCTTGTTTCCATTCAAAATAACAACCAAGTGTGTTTTTATTTGTGTAATAAAGACAGGATACATCAGACAACATTCAGCGGGTGATTTTCATTCATGAAGCAGAAAAGGGCCAAATACATTAAAGAATACGTCGACATCGCCTAATAGGGATCCTGATTATTGGGTTTGCTGCTTAAATGGGATACAACTTCGGGTTACGGTTCTTCCCAATGGAATACAGTATTTTCAAATGATGAATGGAGATTGCTTTTGAGAGCAAGATGGGCTGTGCAGCACAATGCAGTCAGTGCAGAGAGTACGTGGTTACGCTGTGACTTGCCTTAACCATGTTTAACTCCTGAGGTGGAAGAGTCGCCTGTGGTTTCTCAGGCTGCTGTTGCCAATAAAGTTGGTGTGTCAACATCGCAGGTGCGATTAATTTTGTTAGGGAATCATAATGTGATGTGATTTCATTATTTTTCTTTTCATTAAGAATCAAAACATGTGCCTAAGGCCATCTTAACTGCCTCCCTTTTAATTGGGACAGACGCTTATTCAGGATATTTTTCCTTCTCCCAAGGCATCCCGATAAAGCGGCACTGATTGTACTGTATTTAAGTATTTTTCAGGTTAAAGGAATGTACAGCTATACCTCTTGCATGCCATGAGTTTAATGGGGGGGGGGGGGGGGGGGAGTGCCTCCCCCTCCCCTCCTGCCCCTGGAGTTCTGCTGCCAGTGTGGCAGGATAGTTGCTCTCCCCTAGCAGACAAAGCCAAAAAAGCAGGTGGAGGCTAGGGAGGAGGAGGCAAACTAGTGCACTGTGGATTGAAGTAAGAAAGGTAACCCTTTCCTTTCTGATTATTGGACAGATTGTTAATCAAGGGACGAATAAGAAACTAGCTATTTGATTGACGATTTAGTCTTAAAGTGAGTGTTAAAGATTTTATCTAACTTATACTCTGCTGCTTTAAACTCTAAGTCCTGCTACAGAAGTGCTAAGTGAAAGAATATCTGAGATAAATCATAAAACCTTCATGCCCATTAGTAACCTTCAGCCAATTGTTATATCACATATAATGATTTATCTTGTCTGGAGTTACCTCAGTAAAAAACGTGTCCCTAGCTACAGTATAAGCACTCAAAGCTATTAACCTGCTATTAACCTGCTTGCACCTGTGACCCTTTTTAAATAACTAAACCACCTAATACCTTGTTTACATTCTACAACTAGACTGTTCTGGGACAGCTTTATTACAGTCCTGGCTTTACATTCTGGAGCCACAGGCCAAAATTATGGCACTTTCCAAGGGCTCAATCATAGGCAACTGTGGTCCTTCCCCTCCCTCCATCACTGTGCCTTGCTCTGGTATTTACATGCTCTATTGTCCCTCCAACTCGACAAGCATCAGAGCAAGCTCAATAGAAGAAGAAACATTGCTGATATATGAACTACAGTATATACCAACCACAAATATGACCCATGGCAAATTAAAATCACCACACATTGGAGGCTGCTGACAGGCTTTACTGGTGTACAACTGTAAAATAATTTCTACATGAATGAGGATTTTATTTGCTTTACAAAGTTTAAGGGTTCAGAAATGTGGTTCAAATTTTTGACCATTAAATGATAAAAGCTTTAAAATACAAGTCAAATCACAGGTATATAAGAAAGGGTTTGCCCCTCAATAAAGGTGTCTCACCAAACATGTAGGTTCTTGTGCGATCCACCAAGCCTTACTATTCACCACCTTCCACTCTGAAAAATAACTGTTTGATGGGCATATCAAATTTTAAAAAAGGGACAATGAAGCTAAAACCTTCAACGCTCGTGCAATAACTTTGCTGTGAAAAATGTGAGCTTAAGCTCTCAAAAATTTATGGATTTATCATATTTTATTTTGGCCAAAGCTTCTTTTTTTTTAACAATTCACCCACTTACAGTATACTTAAATTGTAAAAGCTTACAATCAGTAAAACCTGTAATATAAAATATGAAAATATCTACATACTGGTAGTTTTCTTATGATGTGAAGCCCTTCCTATGAAGCTTTAATAATAACAATAAACCTTAATTGAAGGGAGCACTGGTAAAGGCTTATTGCTCTCAATTTTTTGTACTGTATTTGGTCTCTAGAGTGGCTTCAATATTTCAAGTTAGCCCTATTTGAAAAAGGCAAAAAAGCTGTTGGGATTGTTTCAGGCGAATGATAATGCACAGAAGTTGAACAGCCTGGGAATTCAAGATGATATATACCACCATTTATTTTTTGGTATTTCTTGTACACATTGCATGTATCATAGATATGTCAAATTTCAATGCTGAGTTGTAACTGGAACATAGTTATTTTCCTTTCATTATGAAGAGCTTGTGGCATTAAAATACAGTTGCTTTGTTTTTGTTCTAGCCCCCTTTCCTTTTAATTAGGGGTAGGCAATGATATGAAAATTCGATATCAATATTGCACATGTATTTTGATCGATAATATGAAAACATATGAAAACTATTAACTTACTTTAACTTAGTGGTGCTTTGCTTCACAATATCCATGGAGAAAAATAAGGTCTTGTTATATTGTTTTACTATTCCATCATCAGCCACCATAAAACCAAAATATGTCTATAAGTCTGTGCACACAGACTTTCTCGTCAATCCGTAAGTACATTTCATTTATAATACTGAAACTTAAAAATCAAAAAATACATTAATAATAGCGTAATAATCACATGGACAAATTGCAATGAACCGCCGACACGTGCGCATATCTCAAAATATTGCCAAATAGTGCTTAGTGCAACATGCAAATAGCATTTGGTAGCTAAACACCAATCAATGTAATAAAATGGTTAAATAACACTTTAGCGTGTGATGTTGGCCTACGAGACTGACAAAGACTGCAATGCATCGGGTTTGTTGTACCTTAAATATAAAATAAACTTGATTATACTGCGTTTGTATTTTTTAGCAGTATTAGCAATAAAAAGTATATCACTGCGAGCGTACGTGAATGATTTTTTTCTTTAATCCTACGATATCGTGATAATTAAATTATTCATGTTAAAATATCGATATTGATGCCCATCCCTACTTTTAATAATGATCCACACGCCCCGGGCGGTTAAAGCCACTCTGCTTCGCCTCGTGTTTTATAGCGCACTCGGGGCGTGTGGATATTAGACTATATCCCACACCCTGTCGTGCCTTATTGCTTACAAATCATGCACAACATTGCATTTCATTTTGAATTTACCGACTTTCCTTGATGAAAACTAATCCATGTCCGGGAGGTTACTAGACATCGTCTGCCTTTGACCAACTCTGTGGACACCTAGTTCTTAATCCACTGCAAATCATGTTTAAGACTAATTATAAAAGGTAGTCTGCAACAAATAGGGGAAGTACATGCTGCATCATTAAAACAGTGCATTTTAGGGCAGCATTAACACACATACAGTATCAGGCCTGTATTTTTTTTTTTCCCAGTATAAAACCATGTCTGACATTATAGTAGTTTTAGCTCGCTATTGTGTTTTGGCACCAGCATCAGCATACATATTGAACTCTCAATGGTTTGGTTTACATGCTTGCTTGTTTGATGTTATTTTTTGTGGAATGAACAGGTTTCTTTTTCATCTTTTCATTCTTGTGAAATACATTTGCCCTAGGAATTTGAGCTTTTACTTCAAATCTATACATGGTTGCTCTAGCCTGGTGCTGAGGTCGGTTTCCCACTGCTATGTATGAGCCCACTGACACAAATTGCTAATTAAATATATTTACTGTATGTTTTAGAACCTTACTTTTAAAACTGATACAACAACAAAGTTACTTATAAAGCGATTTTCGTATGAGATCCACTTCATAGCACCGTACATATTGAATATAAAACTACATTAACGATAATAAAATATACAGGTCCAGGCAGTTGCAAAGTTCAAACTAGAAAAATACGTTGTCAAGATGGTTTTGAAGGATTGAACAGAATTCAAGTACAGTACCTAATACCTTTTGGAATTGCGCTCCAAAAATACAAAACAAACAAACAAAAAAACACAATTAAGACCTTTGTATGCTTTTGTTTTCTGTTTGATTAAAGAAGCTTGCCAGGGCTACTTTCAGGAGATCTCTGCAAAAAACTAATTGCACTGCTTTTTAGCCACCCATTTCAGCCATCTCATGTTTTGGCTGTGCACTTCCTATAGTGTGAGGGATGTGCATGGCATGTGCATGCTATGTCATATTCGCATGAAAATGGAGAGAGAGAGTTTCTAAACTGTATGTAAACCTGGCCAATCTTGGTATGGAATAATGTTTAAAGATCAGTTCTGTGCTCTTCATGTTATATTATGGTTTAAATCAATATTTCAAGAAACAAAAAACAAAACCCCACTCCAATTACACTCTATAGTAACGGTTGTTAAATATCTCTTGAAATATATGAAGCATGGCATACTATTTCACATTTCAAGAATGCGACTGCTAAGAACACATAAATTATATTTTATCATCTCTAAAAATACACAGCACATGTCTCGTGTCTCTCAAACACTTTGTATTCTTTGTGTTCAATGTATATGTACTGTTAGATAAATTTGGACTGTGCTATGCTGAAATTCACCAGCAGATGGTGTGCCAGAGCCCTATACTCTTATTTCTTTCTTACACTACAGTATAAGAAATAATGCAGTGAGGTTTTATCTAAACTACTAATGTTATTCAATACGTTCTTCTTCAGAAGACTTTGTAAAGGAGTTAAGTGCTCATTAAATCTCAGGATTTCAAGCACCAAGATCCAGCTACAAAATCTGTTGAGCAATGACATCACCCAGTTAAGTTATTTTGAATATACTAAACATATTTGGTTACCATACACGGTTGGTTTATACTTTCAGAAGCCTTGAATAGATTGATAGTGTTACACTGTACTACCTTACCCTGTCATTCATTGACACGTCACAATACAATTATGTGCATGAAGGCATTAATAAATACATTAAAAAAGAAAACAGAAAGCTAGCTACAATGTTTTCACAGTTATTTTTGTGTCATAACAAATCAAACATCACCCCCGTTTCTGTTGAAATGCTGAACCACTATGTATTGTATACATTTCAATGTTTCTATTATGTCACATATTTAAATGCAAAAGGCAATCTTTACTTGTATAAGCCATACAGGCAGATTACAAGCACATATACCTACTGAAAGAAAAAATCAGTTCTGCATGTTGGTTTGCATGGGTAAGTGCTTATACAACACAGCATAATGAGTTTGTGCATGAGCCTCTCTTAATAGGATAATGAACAAAACTTAGAGGTAAAGAACTGTAACAGAATGAAGCAAATGGTAGTGTACTAGTGCAAGTATAATATTAATATTAAACAATTGCACCTAATGAACCAATTATAAATCCTCAAAACGTCATTCATAAGATTAATCCATGCACTTGCCTAGGAGTTTACATAGTTAAATAACCAGATGTCTTATGCAAATAACATATTACTTCAAACTAGCACTGCAGCGTTTATTTTAAATTGTTAAAAACGGCTGTGGCACGTAATTGAGGGAAGCGTTTATCAGAAATACTATGGATCTTGAATGGTGCAGTATTTTATTACATGGTTTAAGGCATTTTAGAAGCGGCGTCATGATAGCCTCTGTTCTGCAGCAATATACTCTTGTGTGTTTTGGGAGCACGAATGCAGTACATTTACTGACAGTTGATGAGAGTCTATTAGGTGGGAGTTGGATGGTCAGGGGAGTACCGTACCAGCGAATCAGGAGTGCGTATTTGTTGCTATGGGGCGGGACAAGAAGAGGAGAGAGAACGGTAGTTTAGTGTGATGCAGTTGTTTTTCTTAATGGAAAATATTACCTCTGAATATCGGTTTGATTACTGTTAAAACTAAAATATATCCTACTCGGTTATTATTATTTTTTCTCTCACTGTAATTTACCTGCTTGTTTGTAATCTAACTGTAAGAGACACCTAAACGAAATCTTCTCTCATAGATATATATATATATATATATATATATATATATATATATATATATATATATATATATATATATATATATATATATATATATATATATATATATATATATATATATATATACACACACACACACACACACACACACACACACACACACACAGGACTGAGTGAAATACAAAACAAATAAACCCCCTACAAGAAGTCAGCCAGCTTTTGGATAGCGGTTAGAGTGACTCTAACCTCAGTTCCTCTGAGTTTAAGTTTTCACCATCCAAACTGAGGATGCGGTAAACAGACAGCACTTGTTTTATCCCCTGCTGTGTTGGCACTGAACTCTGCTGAAAAAAATAAATAAATACAAATAAAAGGACTGCTGTGCTGGAAGTAGTTCATCTTGTATTATCTGTAGGGACTGTACCATAAAATAAAATGTGCTTACTAAGGTGTGTGTACATTACTTTGTATTACATGCAGGATTGAGGCTGCAGACTCTTCATGGGTGTCACATGTACACAGCCAGAGTTGCGGTATATGGTATATATGAACGGAAGGGAAGTATCTTCAATGTACAGTACATCAACTAATATATAAGCATTATACAGTCTTGTTGGTGTCCTGGTTTTATTTTATTGGGGATGGTATATGCAGGGATTTCAATCCTCTGCCACCCTGCCCTATAAAAAAAATGTACCTCTAGGCTAGCATATCAATCAATAAAAACACATTAATGAAAAACATGTTCTCACCATTCTATTGAGCTTTCTGTTTGCCCATAGTAACAGCTATCATGACCGATTCCCAAAAATCAATATGTAGGACCCTAGTACCTTGAGCCTCAAAGGCTCTCCCACACATACAAACTCATTGGGTTACATCAAATTGGTCATGTGCTGTCAGGTGCCAAAAGCAAAAACATGTTAGATGGAGAAAGAAACTAAAAACAGAATCTCCCTTGATAGGGCATGGCATAATAGTCAGATAGTTAGAATTCCATTTTTCTTTTGAGTATAATTTTAGTTTTGCTGGTTTAGTTTGAGTTTTATACTCACAGGGCTTGGTGACGGCTTTATAGATATATATGCACGAATATATATATATATATATATATATATATATATATATATATATATATATATATATATATATATATATATAGAAAGCTTAAGATTCAAAAGATAACATCTGCAAACATAATAGAAATTGCATACAAAAAGTCTCATTATAGGATACATTGAATACCTAAGTTCCAGGCCAATTTCAGCTGTATTTGCAAGGCAGACTGAAATAAACCTCAAGTTCCATTTCTGTGTCAATTAAGCAGTCATTAGCAGGGTCTACGGTTAACGCTTACTGTATAGAACCAGGACTTTAGCTCAACTTTAATTCCTTAAAACTACAAACCAATAAGCCGGACTTCTATTATATGTAAACTTATGGAAACTATAATAAGATCCAAAATGAAAAAAAAAATACCTATATGATAGCAGTATCCTGGGAGACAGTCAGCATGGTTTTAGGAAAGGGAGATCATGTCTAACTAACTTGCTTGACTTTTTTGAGGAAAAAACATTGACACTTGATAATTGCAAAACATATGAGATGGTTTATTTAGATTTCCAGAAAGCTTTTGACAAAATCCTGCATAAAAGATTAATTCTCAAATAGAGCACGGTAGGGATTCAAGGAAATGCATGCACATGGATTATGGAGTGGATAACATGTAGAAAACAGAAAGTACTGATTAGAGAAGAAACTTCAAAATGGAGCCAGTGGAGTAGCATAGGGGTGAGTATTAGGTCCTCTGCTATTCAAATCTACATTAATGACTTTGATTCTGGTATAGTAAGCAAACTTGTTAAATCTGCAGATGACACAAAAATAGTAGTGGCAAACACTGTTGCAGTAGCAAAGGTCATTCAAAATGATCTAGACAGCATTCAGAACTGGGCAGACACATGGCAAATGACATAGTGTAAGGTCCTGCACGCAGGCAAAAAAAATGTGCATTATAAATATTATATGGGAGATACTGAAATTGAAGGAGGAATCTATGAAAAAAAGATCTAGTAGTTTATGTTGACTGAGAAATGTCTTCATCTAGATATATTGTGAAAAGTGTTGAATTTACAGCAAGGGAAGTAATGTTAAAACTGTACAATGCATTAGTAAGACCTCATCTAGAACATTGTGTTCAGTTCTGGTCACCTCGCTACAAAAAGGATATTGCTACTCTAGAAAGAGTGCAAAGAAGAGCAACCAGAAATATTCTGTGTTTAAAAGGCATGGAGACAGGCTAAAACACTTGAATCTATTCAGTCTTGAACAAAGAAGACTACGCTGCGACCTGATTCAAGTATTCAAAATTCTAAAATGTATTGACAATGTCGACCCAAAGGACTTTTTCGACCTGAGAAAGGAAACAAGGGCGAGGGGTCACAAATGGAGACAAGATAAAGGGGCATTCAAAATAGAAAATAGGAGGCATTTTTTTACATAGAGAATTGTGAGGGTCTGGAATTCCCCAGTAATGTTGAAGCTGACACCTTGGGATCCATCAGAAGCTGCTTGATGAGATTCTGGGATCAATAAGCTACTAACAATCAAATGGGCAAAATGGGCTGAATGGCCTCCTCTCTTTGTAAACTTTCTTATGTTCTTATGTTGTTAAAAGCATTTGACTAATACTGAAGAAGATTGCAGGAAATAACCACCGGTGCCACAACTCTAACTTTTTGAGTCATAACTATACCTACCTATATGTTGACACACTTAAACTATAATAATAAAAACAAATATATTGTTCTTAAGTCTGGGATAGGCTGTTCCATGAAGGTACTAGAATGAATTAATAGCTATCCTCTAAGAAAGATGACATACCCTTTTGTTATGGTGATCACAAACTCTTCCATTTAAGTGGACCCATATCTGAAAATCACCATGACAACTGACATTAATGATTCCATGTCAGTCTTTAAAAAAAAAAAAAACAGGGGGGGTGGAGGTAATATACTCCTACCTGATTTAATACTGCACTTTTTTTTACTGTATACAGTACTGTACAATACATACTGTATAACACCAGTAAAACAAACCTTTGAACAATCTCTTGATCTTATTTAATTATATATATATATATATATATATATATATATTATATATATTATATATATATATATCATAGTAGATCATCATTAGAAACTGTTTGTAATTTGCACTTTCATTAACAAAAGCTTGACAACGTTCTTCACACTTACAGAAAGTTGTACTAATTATGCTCTAATTTGCCACTAATCATCTGCCACCTCAGCCTAATTAATGTTCACAGAAACGTGAAGTCACTACCTAGTGTATAGAATTAATTTACACTTAACCACCAATTGCGAAAAAATATGTAAACTTCTTTATCTTTTGGTGGGGGACCTGACACCAGGGTTGAGCTATACTGTCACCTGGCTCCACTTTGGATGATATTTTCATATAATTTATTCTCTCTCTCTCTCAATTGAATTAATGTATTCCTTTAGTTATTATCGCAAATCTGTTACTCCATCACCCGCTCAACACGAGGAAACGACACAGTGGTTGAGGTGAAACCGTTAGCTCTTTTTAAACTAATGGGTAACTAATGGGTATCGTAGTCAGGTGATAGGATTATGCTGAGTTTAATATAAAAGCTGCCTTTAGGCCTCCGTAGCTCTGACGTCAGTGCCCCGCCCCTCGGGTGCTGAATGACTATGCAGAGCGCAGGAAGCCCAGCCCCTTTTGCTTTCAGTTGCTGGTCAGGATTGAGCATAATCTAATTTGTTGTTTAAAAAATAAAAAATAAAATTCAGTGTTTGTACCCTCCATTGTCTTAATTGTGCACGGGAAGCTGGCGGCTGCCACTTCACCGGGTTTATCACACTGAAAACCTAGTTACGTTCGCTGAGCGCGGGCCGCAATTCACCGGGCTCGGTTGAATTTTGTGCCCGCCTTTAGCTCTCTTAGTCGCTTATTCGAGTGTTCTCACTCTTTTCAGCTTGCTGACTCTTTGAGTCTGTCTCGCTTACTATTATTATTTATTACTTTGAGAGCTTATTGTTATTACCTGTGTATTTTATTACTTGTACTAACATTTGTTTTTCTTTCTTTTACAGAAAAATACAAGGTGTGTGTGTGTTGGCCGTGGGCCAGACAGAACACTACAGCAGCAATCTTTTTAGATCATAGCCTGCTAGACACTCAGCAGCGGTCTTTATTAGACCATAGCCTGCTCCAGACACTAGCTGCAGACTGATTTTTTTTTTCCTGTGTGTTGGCTTAGATCTCCCGATCTAAATTTCAATCAGGTTTTCTGAGGGATTATTCCCCAAGTGTGTCTCACCACACCCTCACAGCAACACGGGCACCCGTGCAATCCCATGCCCTGTGCACTGCTGGGCACCTTGAACACCAGTGCCCATGCACCCCATGCACTCCTGTCCACCGTGCACCGTGCCCATGCACCGTGCCCTGTGCACATCCATGGCCATGCACCTTGTGGCACCCTGTGTACACCTGTGCTCCTCACCCACCCGTGCCCGTGCACCCAGTACATATAAGGCACATCCGTGTCGTGCACCCCTTGCACGCCTGTGCTCCGCGCACACCGTGCACACCCGTGCTCATCCATGCACATCTGTGACCGTGCACCCCGTGCATATAAGGCACATTCGTGTCGTGCACCCCATGCACACCTGTACTCCGTGCAACATGTGCACACACGTGTCCGTGCACCCCATGCATACCCATGGCACCTCCATGTAGCTGCTCACTTCGGTGCCCGTGCACCCCCTGCACACCTGTGCCTCGTGCACAACTGTGCCCGTTCACCCCTTGCATACCCGTGCACGCCCGTGCCGGTACATCTATCCGTGCACCTGTGGCTTGTGCGCTATCCATGCACATCTGTTCTGTGCCAGTGCACTTATCGTGCACCCCATCCGCATACCCGCTCCTGTGCCCTGTGCACATTTGTACCTACCGTGCAACCCGGGAAAGTGCTGTGCACTATGCCGGGTTTCCATGAATATGGCTCTTGTAGCCGTAAAATGCCCCCAGAAGACCTGCATGAATTCTGTGTTTCATGCCTAGGTCCAGAACATGCTGCTTTGGCTCTGTCCGACACAGCATTCTGCGCTATCTGTTCCAGAGGAGGGTCCTAAAGGCTAGAGCCAACAGGGAAGTGGGGCTGGGATCTCCTTCTAGCAGAGGATCTCACTGTGAGTGTGTTCCCCCTTTAGGTGGTACAGCATCATCTCCTTCCCGCCTGCAACTGTCCAGGTCACCCTCCTCGACTCTCGCTCACCTACCAGGAGCGTGGGGCAGTTTTGGCGCTCCTCTCCTAACCTCTCGCGCAGAAGCGTGCGCACCCCAGGTCACCTAGGGACAAACAGCCTAGCGGTGTCTCGGCCCTCACAGACCAGATTGGTCATTTTATGGAGGTGGCGATGGGACAACAGTCACTCATGATGAGTATGTTGTCGGCCCCTGGCACAACGGCTTAGCCGGTTCTCCGGCAGCCCATTCCGACTGCTGAGCCTGAGCCTGAGTCTGAGCTTGAGCCTGAGGCCAAGAAGAGGATCCTATCTTTGCAGGCGTCTGGTGACGACGAGCTTGTGCAGGAGAGACCTTCTTGCAACTTGGTGGACAAGCTCCTTGCAACTCGATCTCCGAGCCTTCAATGCATGGCGGTTCGCCTGTTACTGTGGTCGCAGCCCCAGCTGCCTTTTCTTCAAGCAGTCTCCTCCCTTGGCCTCGGAATGGCATTTCCACCCCAGGGCGGTGGAACGCATCTGGGAGTGGTTCGGCAGAGCACACATAGATCGATTTGCCTTGCGGGAGTGTACGCACTGCCCTCTTTGGTTCTCGATGACAGACCTTGATGGTCCCTTAAGAGTTGACGCCCTGACCCATGAGTGGCCCGCTTGTCTTCTATATGCCTTCCCACCGATACCACTGCTCCCCGCCTTCCTAGAGGGTAGAGAAAGCTACAGTGCTTCTGGTAGCTCCTCAGTGGCCCTGAAGGACCTGGTTTTCGACCCTGGTGCAACTCCTATGGGTGGATCTCCTCTCTCAGGCCCAGGGCGATCGGTGGCACCCAAAACCCCAGCTGATGCAGCTATGGGTCTGGCCCCTAAACGGGAACGCCTGTCAGCTCTAGGGCTGTCATCGGCAGTTATTGCCACTATTCAGAGCGCGAGAGCTCTCTCTACCAGGTCGCAATACACGTATAAGTGGCAGTTATTTCAGGAGTGGTGACTGGCCCAGGGCCAGGACCCAGTTACCTTCCCCATGGCAGTTATCTTACAGTTTTTCCAGAGACTATTAGATGACGGTATGTCCCCTTCCACATTGAAGGTGTACCTGGCAGCCATATCTGCTTGTCACACTTGCATAGATGGGTTATCATCTGGAAACCATTTCCTGGCGTCCCAATTTCTTAAGGGTGCGGGGAGGCTGCGTCCTCCCAGGACATCTAGCCTCCCCTCTTGGCGCCTTGATGTGGTGCTGGAAGCCCTTACAAAAGCCCCACTTGAGCCACTCCACACTGTAGATCTGAAGCTCATGTCCTTAAAGACTACATTTTTACTGTAGTGAGCTGCATGCACTTTCAGTGCACCCTTCTTGCACTGGCTTCACTGGAGACGGGTCTAGATTCTCCATGTGACCAGACTCTGCATTTTTGCCGAAAGTAATATCCCCGTTCCTCATGAACCAATCTGTGGAGTTGATGGCATTCCATCCTCCTGCCTTCTCTTCTCTGGAGGACCAATGGTTGCACATGCTCTGCTCGCTGAGGTGCTATATTGACCATACAAGGGGTGTCAGACACACTGAACAGTTGTTTGTGTGCTATGGTTCTATGACGCTGGGTCAGGCATTGTCTAAACAGTGCCTGTCCCATTGGATAGTGGATGCCATTGCTCCAGCTTATGAATCTGCTGGCCTTTTCCCTCTGGGGCAATTGAAGGCGCATTCTACCAGGGGTATGGCGATGTCCTGGGTCCTCTTTCGAGGTGTCCCAGTGTCTGAAATATGTGCTGCAGCTAGCTGGGCTACGCCACACACTTTCATGAAGTTCTACAGACTGAATGTGCTGGATTTCTCTGCTGCACTCTTTGGAGCTACGGTCTTGGACTCTATTACACCAGTGGAAGAGACCACTTAGTGTTAGACTGGATTAGACTGCTGTACTCTTTGAGAGCGCTCTCCAGCGTTACCCATGTGGTAAGAGTATCCTGGTACAATATCGTACTGTTAAAGACCCTCTGTTCATAGAACAGCGTTAGGACATATGTCTTTCGAACCACACGCTGAGGCGCTGTTCCATGTATATTTTTTACATGTAGACCGATCCTGTCCTACTGCCGCATGGTCTCCCTCGCGACTGCTTTGGTACATAGTACCCATTAGTTGATGGCTATTTCGAATTGAAAGAGAACGTAAGGTTGCGGATGCAACCCCGGTTCTCTGAAAGAGAAAATAGCCATCAAGAAGCGAGATCCCTTGAGGCCTGAAGCAAAAGAAGCTGGGATTCCTACGCTCTGCATAGTCATTCAGCACCCGAGGGACGAGGCACTGATGTCAGATCTACGGAGGCCTAAAGGCAGCTTTATATTAAGCTCAGCATAATCACCTGACGGCGATACCCATTAGTTGATGGCTATTTTCTCTTTTATATTTTTATAGCTTATTATTTCTAATTTATCATGAACTTAATAACGCTATGTACTCAGGGTGATTTTACTCGTTTTGCTATAACATGGCTCTCTCTGCTCTAGCTACTGTAATAAGAACAGAAAATGGTGAAAATTGTAGATTCAACAATGAGTGGACCAATAAATACTTATTTATTTTACCAACTGCAAAGCCAATGTGTTTATTGTACACTGAATGTGTGTCAGTGGTTAAGGAGTACAGTATGAAAAGGCATTTTGAAACCAAACAAGAAGCTTTTGGAAATACCTATCCAGAGGGCACAGTAGTTAGAAGCTCAAAAGCGCTGATCTCTTAGGTTATGCTATTAATATGTCACATACATTTTAAAATGTTTGTAATGGTACTCTGTTAAATTCTCACACTGTTCTATTATTAAAGTACTATTCATATGGTAAACTATCTGTCCAGGGTATACGAGAACACATGTAAGCAGTTTTACAGCAAGTACAGATGAAACTACATATGGGAGAGATAAGTGTCCTGAACATTGTATTTAATTTGTCATTTTATGAAAATTCTATATTTTTGTAACAATGGCCCTCGTTTTTGATGAGTCTGTATTTTGTAATAACAACAATAAGCTGTTTTTTCAAAACACTTGGGTGGCTGAAATAGTTAGCCTGCCAGGCAATGTTCTCCAAAATGCCCATGGACATATAGACAGGGTGCACACCCCACTATTCTGATATCATCATCCACCTGTGGCATGCATGGTTGTTTAGATATATTCTAAACTCTAAAGTATCAAATATTCAGTAATTGAGTATGCCCACCTACACTATATATCTGGGATCTATGTCCAGTGGAGTATTATACAGCAATAACGTGTAGGTGGTATAAAGAGTGGAAAGAGACTGTTATAACGTCAGGGTAAGTTAATAATGAAAGAACTGGACTGGGGTGAACTGGATAAGACTAGTGGAAATGGAAACCATATATACTATACAGACTACACCAAAATATTACCGACAATTCTACAGTGCATACATTGAAGAACATAAATAAACACCATTGTGTATATGGACTGAGATGCCTTTTGTTTTTTATAAAAAAAGAAATCCTGTTAAATTAATGAGGGCAGCATATTTTCATTCAAGTTTTCCCATTCATAACTAATAATATAACTGCATTAGTGGCATGTTATTTAGCGTGGATAATTTATACATTTCTGTTTGCATTGCACTTAAACCACACCACAGTAGTCTTAAACCTAGGACACATATGAGCGGCGTGGCACCACTTGTAGTCTGAAGCCATGTCTATCTCTCAGCTGTTCCTGGTGTGTGTTCCCCTAGTGATGTCACGCCAACTTCGTGCATCTCCAGTGCGTTGTCAGTATTTTCAGGAATTATTGATAGTATTACGTCTGTCAGTACTCTGAAATTGATCATGGAGATTTAATTTCTTGCTCATTATGAAAATAAACCAAGTAGGACCCCAAAGCCAAAAAATTATTTTCTATATGAGATATGGACTTTATCCGTTTAGCTGTCACTCGCATAAGCTGATTTTACAGGAAATATACAGATTCTAGTTACTGACGCTTCGTAGAACAAAAGGATTTTTTTTTTGTTTTTTTTTATTCTTGTACAAAGTTATGATACGCTTATACCAAATATGTCATATACAAGTAGAAGTAAAAACAAACTCCAAAGTAACGGCTGAGATTTGAATGGCTTGGAAAGTATTTAAAATATGTTGCATTGCATTGGTTAAATAAATCCTGACACAACTACTTACAGTACTATAACTGATGTAATATGCTAATTATAAAGCCCAAAAGATCACATCATCTTTCTAAAGGTAGCACCCATTCAACTATATTTAAGTTGTCTGAAAAAGGAAAGTAGAATATTGAACTATTCTAGCAGCATAAAGCATGGGGTTGTTGGTAGTGCTTGGTAACACTTATTCTGTCAGGCTGACAAATTATCTGGTGAAAGGGAAATGCAGCTCTCAACTCCATTGCAAATTAGTCTGTGGCAAAGCGTAAGCCTTGCACAATGGAATATGTAGTTTATTGTATGTTTTTGTGTTAATTGTTAATATTGATTTAATTGTTTAGCTGCTGTGGCGCTCCGCTGGGGACGATTACCCGTCTGCGTGGAGCAGCAGCTGAAAGCAATCAGCTGTTCCAGCAGGCAGGTGGGCGTGTCTCAGCGGAGCGTCAGTATAAAAGCATAGCGATCGCTGTGATCGGGGCTGCTGCAAGGCCTGCCGTTTTCACGGCACCTTTTGAGTTATAGTTTGGGGTATTGTGTTTTATTTTGCACTTTTTGTAACTGTATTTGTCCTCTGTGCGTTACCATCGCTGGTAACGTCACATGACCGCCTTTATTTTACTTTCACTTTCTTTTTGTTGTTAATAAATCCTGCGCGCCTGTGCCGGCGTTTCAACACCACCTCAGTCTCTCTGTATGCTTGAACAGCGGCGACCCACACGCGTGACTCGAGGAAGACCCTGTCACCATAGTCTTTGTCAGAAAAGGTAAGCTAAGTTTCAAACACCTGTTAGTCTTTTTCCCTTCTTATTCAAAAATTATGGACAGCTGCACCATTTCTAAATTTGCGTTGACTAGACGTTGCATGGATTAATCCAAAGGAGACATGGTGGATATTAATCTATTAGATAGTATTGGCTTAAATCAACATTATTATACAGGATAGACAGAAGAATAGATATATTAACCAATGGCAATTTTACTTATTATTTATCTTTATGTATCTTTATCTATTATTAAATTGTAATATTCAATTTACACTATGTAATGGCAGTGAGACACTAAACCAATGGCAATATTGTTTATCATTTATTTATCTTTATCTATTACCAAATTGTGATTAAACATTTCAGCTATTTTAGACACTGATTTCAATATCGCTATCTGGCATCATTGTTTGCTGAATTCCTGCTGGTTTCTTCCCATTTTTACAACAAAATCTGCACTCGGTTCAATACCCAGGGTATGCTTGAGCAATGTATTATTCCAGTAAACCCAACTGTATAAATGGCTACCAGAATTTGTATGCAAAATAACTAACTGTAGTTCGCTTTGGAAAAGAGTTAGCCAAATAAAAATGTTATAAATAGACGAGAGAACCATAGTTCTGACAAAAAATCGTCCAGAACCGATCTTTATTTCACATGTCTTAAGATAAATACCTACGTTTATTCATAAAACCACCCGGAACGCTCAGTTCCGTAGTTCCATTTGGGATGAAAATGATACACATAATAAAACTAAGTGAGTATAACACAATACTACTGAAAAAAACCTACACAAACAACCTTTAAATAACTTTGTTGATCAAACCGTGTTAGAAGCAAATATCAACTGTTTGCCACAATGTTACAAGATTCATCACAGTTGTAATTAAACACAGTCACTAAAATTGTAACTAAACATAGTTACAATGTACATTTTTCTATAGATTCTTTCTGGCTTTAACAAAGTTTGGAGGTTATGCTGTAACAATGAATCTTGATGAATCTTGTAACAATGTGTTAAACAGTTGAATTGAGTTATCCTACAGGCAATACAGTACAAAACAAACCATGCTGATGCATTGCAGGCTTCATATTGTTGTAGGATGCTTAGCTAATAAAATATCCTTCCCCTGTTGAAAATAGAACAAGTACAGTGCGCAACGTCAGAACTGTTCCCATCCCATAATTTGTATGCTAATTAGAATTTTCTGACCGGTATTTTTGCTTCTAATTAGTTAGTAAATAGAGCATGACACTTTGGGAAGTACCATGCGTAGTCATCTTAATTTTCCTAAATCCTAAAAGCCCAAATTACTGCTGTTTAGTAAATGAGGCCCTTGGTACTTAAAACACACAATTCTAACAGCTAGATATAATGGATTGGATTGACATACTTTAAAGCACTGTATTTGGCATTCAGCATGTGGAGAATTTATAAGAATGCCATTGCTTGTGAGTTGCTTCCTGTTATTTGCATCACTCTATGTTGTTTACATTTGTAATTGTTTCTCATGCAAAATGATTTTTCCCTAGTGTGATGGCAGCTCAAGGACCATTGTGTAAATGCTCTGGCAGTGATCAGCAGAGCTCAGTTATTTGTTGAAAGGCTTAGGCTGGGGGCAGCTGGCTGGAAGCAAGACACCAATGTAGATTATCAGGGGATTACTTGTGTGTGAGCCTGAGAAGGTACAACATTACTGTGAAGCAAAGCAAGAGATTTTAAACAAACACTCCCTAAATATTGCATCTTCAATCTGTGTTTTGCATAATCCTGCATTGAGAGCTGGTGGTGGAGTTTCTTGAAATGAGACTCTTGTCTCTCTTGCCCCACTCCAATCAGGTAACTGGAAAACCCACAGATTCTCCCAAGTTTCTTGTAGGTCCCACAGGGCACTTGATCGAAAATAAACGGTTCAGCACATGACAAATCATTGTAATTGATAACAGGCCCCAACATCATGCTTAAAGGACCCTTGATTTGTAGAGCTGGTTGCTCAGTCGAGGGCACATAAAAAGAACATGGTGTACTTTGCTCTGACATCTGCTTTTTTCTTGTCTCTTTCTTGGTATTATTGAGGAAATGGAGATGGAAATGTTAAAAAAGAAGGCTTTAAGTACAGCTATAGTAACACATTAGCTCTTATAGCCCCTAACTCCCTGATCTTTTTATTTATTTTATTTTCACAACTGCACTACACCATTTCTATCTTAAACTGGCACATACAGTAAAGGTGCTAAAAAAATTACATAAGCCCCTTTTCCACTGGCACTCCTACCCAGGTCCCGAACCGGGGTTCTGACTACCTGGGTCACAATCCCACGTAGTGTGAAACCAGATACCTGGGTCTTACCAATGTTTCTCCAACAACTTTTCCACAATTTGTCCTTTCATGAGTGATAAATAAATAAAACAATTTAACAGAATTTGTAATTCAATGTAGATAAATTATGAAATACTTACACAAAGACACTCAGGAGAGAAATAGATGCAGATAACCAATTAGAAGGAGAGCCCTTTTTATGTCTGTGTGGCATTTTAGATTTTATGAACAGTGTTTAACAAAAATGAAAGAACAAAAGAAAATAGTTGGATTATCCTTAAACTTTGTTACAAAGCCTATGTTTCAAAATAAATATATTATATTCCTATAGAACGTGAAGCCTCTGTCTTGCTCCATTTCTATTCAATTTAAGAGGAAACCAATTCAAGACAGTCCAAGTGCAACTTGAAACAGAAATATTGCACATTGTGCACTGCTACCTATTGAGTCATTTTTTAATAAAGGACATGGATCATCATTTATATCCCCAAGATCATTCCAGGTGTAGCTTGCTAATGCAAAAAATGTCACAAGTGCTTGAGGGCATAATCTTGTCAGAATGTGAATTGTGAACCAATTAGATAAACCTTGTGGATAGAGAGTAGCAGTGTACTACACGCACATGTCTTTTTTCCAGTGTGGATTCCAGCATCAGGTGCACCACTGAACACTTGCTATGTTTCTTTATCTTATCTTTAATCAGGTTGTTGGTGCCTGGTTCAGGTACACAGTTTATTTTTTTGCATGTTTTAAACTCTTTATCCAGTTCAATTCTTTTTGTTTAATTCTATTTTTAATTCAAAGGCAGGGTTTATTTTTGTAGCATGAGGATACTTTTTTTTCCCCGCAAAGCCCCTTCGAAATGTTCTTCCCAATACTAATTACCTCTGAATAGTATTCAAGGCATCAGCTAAAATAGGAGGAATCCGGAGATATTAAATATTGATCGTTACGTGGGTCAGCCCTTTTGCAGCCTTCTGGTATAGTAGATGTTGAATCATCTATTAATCTATTAAGTCAAATACCTTCAGTGGAGTGTTCTCTTTTTTTCCGGATTTGATGCGACTGGACTGCCCCTAAATTACATAAAACATAGCTCAGTTAGGCTAAGTCATTACATTGCACACATCTATACCAGACCTGCCACCCACATAGCTTGGAGCTGTGCCTTGGTACAATTCTGAGGACAAAGTCCTGCGTGACATTTTTGTTTCCTTAACATATACTGTTGCTTTTTGTCCCTGTATTATGTGTAAAATAACTATTTCAGATTATTGTTTGTCACTTTGTACAGAAAGCAGCATTTTGATTAATCAGATACCAAGGAATGCTTTAACTGGTCACCTGAGAACATGTATTGCAAGAATCAAAATAATCATTTTGTAACTGTATCCTATTCCATCCACCTGCCCATCACAGACAGTGTTTTATTCCCAAGCAAGGACTGGCTTACATAGTGCAATATAAAGCTCTGGTTTCTTACACTCAAGGGGGAGCGTAGCCTTCCCATCATTGAGATAAACCCCCAAGCAATTGAGATTCTGAGACTCACAGTATTTCCTCAACAGCAAAATCTCCTGCTGGATTCAAACTCTTAGCACTCCTTTAAGGTTGGCACACTAAAGGATAATACTTTCTTGTGTTTAGGCCACAAAAATAAAGGGCTTACATAATCTCTGCAAGTAAGACATTTTAGTGTCCAGTGTGAAAACACAACACAAAAAAATAAATTAACATTCAAAGTTGCATTGTAGTATTAAAATATTCAATATAAAAAAACGGTCACATGCTCGTGCAGAGTAAAAAAAAAAATGTTCAAAAATATGGATTAAAGCGTAACAAGAAAGAGTAATCAATCAAACTGCAGAGTCTGTATAATCTGATCTGAAACTGCCAAACACCACATCTTTGTTACATGAACCGAAAATAACACTAACCCCGAATCATTCAATGTATAGAGCAACTACTTTGAGGGATTTTTTTTTTCCTATTCACATGAGCTGCGATATTTGATTTAATAAACACACACTTTATTAAATCAAACAATTATTGATGACGCCGTTATCAATCAATCAATTTATTTTTATATAGCACTTTTCAGGTAAACAAAGTGCTTCACATAAAATTCAATAAAATAAAAAAAAATACTGATATTGAAACTGTTAAAAAAACAAAAACAAAAAAAAAACAGTTATGTAGGATGCTGTATGCTGAGATTTGCCTTACAATTGAAATCCAAACTAATTCAAATACCGTAATGAAATCGCACATCGTAACTTTTAAAGTATTTTTAAAGTGCTAACAGTATACATATTGAATGCTAAATAAAGGTAAAAACACATGTACCAATCAGCAGCTACAATGACATGAGTGTCATCCAATGGAAGCACCGAAAGATCTTTTGCTGTTGTCTGATTGGATGATTCAGACGACTCTGTCCAACTCTGTCACTCCCCCACCCCCAAAAAAAATCCCAAGAATTGATGCCTGACAACTGAATTGAGGAGGGTTGAGGATTGACCCGAGGAGGATTGAGGATTGACTCGAGGAGGGGTGAGGATTGACTCAAGGGAGGGAGGTCTGATGATTGACTCGAGGGGTGAGAATTGACTCCAGGGGGGTGAGGTCTGATGTCTGACAATTGACTCAAGGAGGGCTGACAACAGATTCGAGGAGGGTTGAGTATTGACTCGAAGAGGGGTGAGGACTGAATCGAGGAGGCGTGAAGGCTGACTCAAGGAGCGATGAGATCTGATGTCTGATGATTGACTCGTGGAGGCGTGATGACTGACTCGAGGAGGGTTGAGGATTGACTTAAGGAGGGGTGAGGTCTGATGTCTGAAGACTGACTCGAGGAGGGGTGAGGAGTGACTGAAGGAGGGGTGAAGTCTGATGTCTGATGACTGACTCAAAGAGGTTTGAGGATTGACTCGAGGGGGGAGGTCTGATGTCTGACAATTGACTTGAGGAGGGGTGACAATGGATTCGAGGAGGGTTGAGTATTGACTCAAAGAGAGGTGAGGATCGACTCAAGGATGGGTGAGGATTGACTCAAGGAGGGTTGAGGACTGACTCAAGGAGGGGTGAGGGCTGATGTCTGATGACTGACTCGAGGAGGGGTGAGGTGTGATGTCTGAAGATTGACTCGAGGAGGGGTGACGATTGACTCAAGGAGGGGTGAAGGCTGATGTCTGACTTGAGGAGCTTTGAGGATTGACTCGAGGAGGGGTGAGGTCTGAGGATGTCCTAAAATGTATGTGTATATGTGGTCCATGGCTACCTCTAACCCTTACCATCCATTTATTTAGCGTTTAAAATATGCTGTTTAAAATATATATTTTTACAAAGTAAAACAGGTTAAAAAGGCACTGAATCTAAAAAGGACACTCAGTACTGCATCTCCAGACAAGCCCCACCCCTTGTTTACTGATAAACCCTCTCCTGATCACTCATTTTATCACCAAACTCCTCAATAATGTGATCCAAATCATTATTTTATTACTATAACATCTCAAAAAGCCCTGCAAATGTCTGTAATACTCTTTGAGTGCTGGATGCAGAAGCAGCTATCTCCTTTGTTGTGTCCATGTTATCTCTGGGGTGCATGGGGCTATCAGATACGCCCCTTTTGTTTCGGCTTCATTCGGCTCCTATCAGTCACACTCGACTATTGAAAGATTTTCTCTGCTTTTTCCAGAGAAAAAGCGACTAGAGACCTGTGCTTTACGTCTTTGTGGTGATGTCAGACAGGGTCTGACATCGGACTGAAAAATGAAAATTGCAATGTCAGACCTGGTCCATCATAGGACCACAAAGGGTTAATTGAGTTGAGAGTGTATTTTCTTTTGCACTCTCAGTATGACAGACCTGATACACCAAACAGTGTGTGAGAAATACAAGTTTGAGAGAAGAGAACGATACATTCATGCTACGCATATATTGTACTAATCATACAATTTGTCTATACCATCAACCTGCCATATTATAAAACACAAGTTAAATGATACTGTACCTGCAGCTACTCTGCCCATTGCCATTTGTTTGGAACCAGGACCATGGCAACTATTTTATGTCTGTATGACCAACTTAATGCAATTTAAAAAAAAAAAATCAAAGCTGTTAATTGGTAGTTATGCTAGGGTAGTCATGGAAACCACAGGCCTACAGTTAACTGTATGTACAGTGCATCTGCTCACTCAAAATAAAGCCGTAAGTAGAACCCTGCTCAGAAATAACCACCATGCAGAAAATGGTTGCTATAGCTACTTGCACTTCCAAATCACACTGTATAAACTATTATTGAGGGAGATTATTACAATGTATCTATCAGTGCATATGTCACCATTATTAAACATTTTGTCAGAAAGTTTCATATGTCAAAGTATCAAACACATTTATTTTTTAGTCTCCTGCAAAAAAAACCCCCAAAAAACCCAAACAAAACATATAAGCACAGCAAGCTGATAGGTAGTTATTTATCAGATCAAATCCTGTCAATTTCCTCATGTGGGAATGTGCAATTTTCTGTTTGTCATGAGCAGAGGATATTCTTATCAAATGGTCATTTCACACAGCTAACAGTGTCTGATATACTATGTGTCACTCTGGAACTATGCCAGTCTAGTAGAAATATGTACTGTCAATCTATATCTCTAAATCTCACGTATTTACAAAAAAATACATTTTAACAGTTTAAAAATATATATATATTAACAAATAAAAGAAATACATCTAAATTCACTTGAATCATGAACATATTGCAATTACTCGCTGACAAAAGTATAGCTTTAGGGTCTTACTGCGCAAATTATTATTAGGGCAACCTGTTAATGTTAATGCTATTACTGATGACCTTGATAGCCAACATAAAACAAATAAATAAATAATGGAAAATTATTAACCCTCATAAGGTAACCTGGGGTCCATTCAGGCTCCACGGTGCTTTAGTATCAGTTATTATGTGGATCTAGTGACTTGATTTTAGTTTGCTTTTAGTTAATTGTCAGGCACCCATCCTGTTACACTATGCAAAGGACAATTCTACTCCAGGTAGCCAGGTTGAATTTCCCAAATTGTTTTAGGTTTGGGGTCCGCATGGACCCCAGGCTTAGTGTATCGGCGATCACAACCTTCTCACGTGAACATGTCAGGCACCATAACAACATAACCATAAGCAAAACTACAGCAAACCAAAACTAAGGCTTCAGTCATGTGACACGAGTCAGCTCCTAAGTTTCATGTGTTGCCTATTACTTCAACAGATAGCACTTTGGTTTCAATGTCATTTAAAGCGACATGACCTTATGAAAGTTAAATGATCATGATCAGTAATTCACAACACTTATTTAATATCTAGGGAACACTGCTATGATTCCCCCGATAAGGTATTGACTTGAAACACTAACAAGCTTATAAAGGCACACACGAGATAAGGTTACAAGCAGCACAAGATTATTTTAGTATCTGCAATTTGGTACTAATTTGGTACTTGGTAAGCTAAAATCATGCTTTCTTTCTGTCCATCTGTACTTCCCTCTACTGTACGGACAGTACCTCAGAAACTACTGTAATTTTCAGAAACAGCTTTGTATCAGTGCAAAACGCTCTCCGATGCACTTTTTCTCATTCCTGTATGAGTTTGTTGTATTCCACACACCTCTGGATAACATGCACTGTTTTCGCTTCCCCAGTATCAGTTCTTAAGACTGCATTCATCTGCATACTTCATATAGCAACATGCAATATACAATGCAATTTGAGGATTTATTTTATTTTGTTCAACAAAATATATTTGAAAATATTTTATTTAAAATAAACTCCCCTTTGAAATGAATAGTAGAGCTAGATTTTAAAATTTAAAGCGACGTCTCCTTCCCTTGTCATCTCTCTCCCTGCACAGCTTCAAATAAAATGAAATGCGACTTCTGATTGCAGAGTGCGATTATACTTCGAAAACCATGGTAAGTAGATCTTAGAGGTCATTGTTACACAGGTCACACAGTTGTGGAAGCCTTAAAGTTAAGGATATCTACAGTATGTAAAGTAATGGGTGTAGATACCAGGAAAAAAGTAATTCTAGGTTGTTTTCATTAGGAGAGAAAAACAAGACACGTACAATCTGTGTACTCAGGTATGGGCTAGACTGTCCTTTTTTATACAGAATGATCTCAGTCTGATTAAACAAACTTATCCATTCCCAATATTTGTCTCGGGAGTGCTCCCTTCTCAAGAATAATCTCCAAAAATAAATAAATAAATAAATAAATAAAATCATTCACACATGGATAAACTGGTACCGTTCTGGAAAAATTAGTGCAAACAAAACAAACACTAAACAAAACAAAACAGTTTAAGCTGGATGGTGGAGTTTAACCTCATCCATGCTGTAAAACAATAACAAAACTGTCTTTTAAACAAACAGAACACTGTTCATTTAAATAATAATAATAATAATAATAATAATAATAATAATAATAATTAGAGTTGCCAGCAACTATAAGGCTTCCAAGGCACTAGGGAAGCATTAGAATATGTGTTCTACAGTAAACATGGCCCTTTCTGCACTATCTAATGAGTAACACGCCATTTGACCGTTAGGAAAGGGCAGAAGTCACAGGCTAACATTATTTTACAGAGCCAACATAGGTTGCTATATGTGTTCCATAGTAACTATGGCTCTATCTGCACTCAAGAAGGAGTTATAATTAAGTTTTGTATTTGAACTTTAGGAGAGGTCAGAGGTCACTGGCAAGAACATATTTTCATAGCGCATGTATGGCTTACTATATGTCTTACATAGTAACCATGACCCTATCTGCACTCTCTAAGGAGTTATAAGTAACATTGGTCCATGCCAGCCATCTTGGATTGATGAAAACTTACCATTTTAATAACTTTTGATGCTCTCATGTTTAATAAGATCCCTGGAAAGTTTCAGTTCAATTGGTCCAGCGCTTCTGGAGGAGTTGCATTTTAAAGCTAAACTACAGAATCCTAAAATGGCGACTACATGTCATGTCATGTGATATGTGTTATTGCACATCCCTCCTCAACACATGTCAGAAGTTTGAAGGCAGTAGCAGCAATATTTTTTGTTGTTATAGTGTCTTCACAATGCGTCACTAAAAATACAAAATACAATATGGCTGCCAAACCATGTGACCTATTCACTCCAATTTTTTTTAGGGTCAACTAGCCATAGCCATGTACCAGTATACAAAACTGCAAGTGATTTCGTGCAACGGTTTTCATTTTATGGGATGTTAAAATCCTTGGCAGACGATAAGAAATAACAACAATGATAATCCTACCATAAGAGAGGTCAAAGGTCACGGGCAAGGACTGTTTTTGATAGAACACATATGGGTTCCTATAAGTGTTCTATTGTAACAATGGCCCTATCTGCATTCTATAAGGAGTTATCGACTATTTTCACTTTTGACCTAAACATGGCCGTCATTATCAAAAACTTTTTCTTTGAATAACTTTTAAAGATTGACCAATCATAAACATATACAGCAAGTTTCAGAGCTCTAGGATAAGCGGTTTCGGAGGAGAAGAGTTTTAAAGTTCCAAAACTTTACAAAAATCCAACATGGCTGCCAAACCATGTAAGCTACATGCTCCATTTTGCATCAGGGTCAACGTCCCATAGGTATCTACCAACATTCCAAACTGCGGGTCTCTGCATGCAACGGTTTTCATTTTATGGGCTGTTAAAGATTTACCATTGCAACAGAAGGAAAGAAAATAATAATAGTAATAATCTTTTGAAGGCTTCTACAAAATAATACAATAAACCCAGGGGGCATACCCCATCACAGGCTCCTTATAATAAAATGTTATTTTCAAGGTTTATCATTGTTGTTAAAAATGTATGCCACACTGAGGTTCACTGGCTATTGAGAGGGTGATTCTTCTGGAAATAGACGGTGATAAAGGTGGACAGCATTTTGTCTGCTGAAACATTCTCTTTGTACGACATGTCTAGTGGAGAGAAGATGTGACGTTAGACGTTACAAAAAAATATTTACCGTATTAATGACTACTGTGGAATATTTTCAGTCACCTCACATTACACATATAGTAAAGTAACGCTATAAGAGGCATGTAATAGGCTTAACTCTGTTGCTGGTAAAGTAGGCACAATGTAAGCGTTAATGAAGGTCTGCATATCCTAAGAGCTTCGATTTCCGGCAAACGCATGTAGCAAATGACAGTTTAACCGCATTGGTTTGACTTATCATGTTCTCAATAATAGAATGTCGACAATTATTTGAGTCTGGTAGCATTCCATTACAATAACAAGCACTGTGTGAAAATAGTGTCAGTCTCAGTTAGGGATGAGTGTCACACCAGCCACGGCAGGGAATGTATGCAGACACCACTCACTGGCTATCTGAAAAAAAAAAAAAAATACTGGGCATATAATTGCTCATTAGGAAATGCAAATATGCACTTTTGCCAACCTCATCAAGTTTGATGTAGGGGAAGGCTGGGTTATTCCAAGGACCAACCACCCACAATGTTTTTTTTTATTATTTTTTTTTTTTAAATGCTCCCAGCTCAACAGATATACAGTAATTGTGACTTATTTCAACGACTCTTTGAATTACTTCATTGTCTACTAATAATTATATTGTATTGCCTTGTTTTTAAGATTTTGTTTATAGTTAACAACAGCTGTTCGGTTTGCATACGTATATCACATCATCATGGGATTAACTAAAGCAAAATAAACTTGAATAACTTAATGGACCAGTTTCTAACAAAAAATCACTTTTCCTTAAAGCAAGAATCTGGCAAAACAACAAATGCAATGTTTGAAAAAAAAAGTCTGACTTGATTTCACACTAGTGTAGACAAAGAGAAGGAGATACCTTTTATTGGACTAACTAAACAATAATTAATCACAAGCTTTCAAGACCTCAAAGGTCTCTTCTTCAGGAGAAAGGAGGAAAGAAAAATTGAATCTATATGGGCAACTATTTTTGCCACAAAAGAATTCTGAAATGCAAAAAAAAAAAATGTAAAATGTGCAAAAGCAAAAATTGTGCCCACTGCAAAAGTAAAGCTATCAACTTATAACCAAAAGACATTTGTGGATGGTCCAAAAAAACTTACAGTAGAAGGAACAGGAGTTTCCAGTTTTAAGTCTAGATCATATGCTACCAGTAACTAGGGCAAACTAATTCATTACTAAATGCTGGGCTATATCTACTGTACATTTTTTTTAATAGCCCACATTGGGGGATTAAGCTATTAAATTTAAAAGTCTTAAAGAAAATGAAATGAAAGTGATCTTTTTCCCTTGAAGCAATAACAGGGGTCATTAAAACTCAAGTGCATGCATAAAGGTTATCTTACAAGTATGTTTGATATTCCAATAGTGTGCAACAGTTTGCTTAGGTGTAGAACACTCTATTTGTCTTGATAAGTTGGTAACATCACTTTTGTGGAAGGAAACATTTGTAATGTATTCTACCAATGTGTTAAACAAACACCAGAACAGAATCTGTTCAAACTGTGGTCATTACACTTAAGTAATCTGAAAATACACAACTTTTTATTCCTATTATTTTAAGGGATATGAAAAACAAAATACAACTTTGAGGTGGTTTGTTAGTGTAATATGTGCTAATCAAAGAAAGGCTGAAGAATGATGGACCCCATTTGAGCTATGAAATTGACTGCGATAATCAAAAGATTCTAATTTCAACACCCCTTAATTAGTCATTTAGCAGATGCTTTTATTCAAAGCGACTTATAGAGACTAGTAGGTGAACAATGCATCACAACTGCTGCAGAGTCACTTACAATAGGACCTTGGTTTTACGTCTCATCTGAAGTTAGGAGCACAAGAAGGTTCAATGACTTGCTCAAGGTCACACACAGTGACTCAGAATCTGAGCTGGGATTGAATCTGGAACCTATTGGTAACAAGACCTTTTCTTTAACCACTGGACCACCCCTGCCATAGTACAAACTAAAAATCAAATCATTCTTACTGATTCTTCACCAGAGATATACTTAAACAACCAGACCAAAAAACAGCTAGAAATCAGGAAGGTGTGTGTTAATGATGCTAGGCCACATATTCACAGTGATTATTATTATATATTTTTTAAACCAAGCTTTAATATACAGTTGTCCCCTGGCTTGACCGTGCTTCACCATGCCTTCAGTACACATAGCTCTGGTTTGTAAACCTCTTAGTTTTCAATTTAAATGAAATTAGTTATTAAGTCAATCAGATGCATGTTTACATTTTCTTATAGATTTTGGAACATTTACTATATTGATTAGAAAACAGTTACATCAGTTATCTTTTATGTATGAACTGAAAATAAAAGTACATGGTGCCAACACAATAATTTGAGCAAATCTTACTTAATATACATATATATTGTTATAATTGTATTGGTCACAGATTTTCCTACATGAAAGAGGTAAAGGAGAATTCAATGTTTTAATGGTGTGGAGAATGTTGACAAAGAATATTTATTGAACGCTCCTTGCAGATACTCCAATGCTGCACTTCCGGTCAACTTTCTAAAGTCCCAGGAAGGAATTAAGTTACCACTGAAAACATAATAAAAGCAGTTCAGTCAGGAAACTCATGCAGGAAACAATATGTATTCAAGCTTAGACAACAAAAACTATGTTACACATACTGTATTTCTTTGGTCTCGTCCTTCAAGGTACCCCTGCCCATAACTAAATTTGCTGACAGTGGAGAGGCTGACCTTAGGGAACCAAGGGCAGGGGGGCTGGATAGCTGCCCTCCCATTCCACTAAGCTGGAAAAAAGTAGTGGCTAGAGAGGAGGCGAACTTTGACGTACAGCGGGGATGAATGGATTGAGGTAGGATAGAAAGCCATTTCTAACTGATCACTGGACGTATCATTTATCGAATGACTAATGAAAGACTAGCCATGTGACTGACAAATGTTCTGGAAATATGCTTATGATTTTAATCTATCTTAAAGTATGTTCCCAGCCTGAACCATCGTTTTGCTAAATTGTTTGAATAGCTCAAGTCATTGTCTAAAAAAGCAATAACTTCAGAATTGTTTGTTTCTAAAAGGACTCAAACTTCCAGAGCTTCCTAAAACAGGAAGTACAGCATGTACAAGAATGCAAGAGAGGGTCTCCAATTTCACTATTATGCATTACCATTGGAAATCAAATACACATTTAACATAACGTGCCTCTTTCATACAGGAAACTGTGAGAACTACAGTGATGGTGATACATATATGATCAAATGTACTGAAATGACTATTTTGTTAGTTGTATTTAAGGTAATAATGAAAGAAAAAAATATAAAACTGGAGAATCGAACTGAATTACATCAACCACCTCTTAATGCTTTCCCATAAAATGCTATGAAGGCTGTAAAATGCTTTAAATCCCAATGGGTTGTAGGTTGATAGCCAAATGTTTTTTCATAGCCAAGAGTCGAAAGGAAGAACTGCAAAGGATAAAGCTGGTTCTCTTTCAATCGAAAATATCCATCAACTAATGGGTATCGCCGTCAGGTGATAGGATTATGCTGAGCTTAACATAAAAGCTGCCTTTAGGCCTCCGTAGCTCTAACGTCAGTGCCCCGCCCCTCGGGTGCTGAATGACTATGCAGAGTGTAGGAAGCCCAGCCCCTTTTGCTTTCAGTTGCTGATCAGGATTGAGCGTAATCTATTTGTTGTTCTACAACACTCTGATTATTAAAAAATAAAAAATAAAATTCAGTGTTTGTACCCTCCGTTGCCTTAATTGTGCACAGAAAGCTGGCGGCTGCCCCTTCCCCGGGTTTATCTCACTGAAAACCTAGTTACGTTCGCTGAGCGCGGACCGCAATTCACCGGGCTCGGTTGAATTTTGCGCCCGCCTTTAGCTCTCGTATTCGACGTGCCGGCTGGCACTGCCCCTTAAGCAGTCGGCTGAGTCGCTTATTCGAGTGTTCTCACTCTTTTCAGCTTGCTGACTCTGAGTGTCTCGCTTACTATTATTATTTATTACTTTGAGAGCTTATTGTTATTACCTGTGTATTTTATTACTTGTACTAACATTTGTTTTTCTCTCTTTTACAGAAAAATACAAGGTGTGTGTGTTGGCCGTGGGCCAGACAGAACACTACAGCAGCGATCTTTTTAGATCATAGCCTGCTAGACACTCAGCAGCGGTCTTTATTAGACCATAGCCTGCTCCAGACACTAGCTGCACACTGAGTTTTTTTCCTATGTGTTGGCTTAGATCTCCCGATCTAAATTTCAATCAGGTTCTCTAAGGGATTATTCCCCAAGTGTGTCTCACCACACCCTCGCAGCAACACGGGCACCCGTGCAATCCCGTGCACACCCATGCCCTGTGCACTACTGTGCACCTTGAACACCAGTGCCCATGCACCCCGTGCACTCCTGTCCACCGTGCACCCCATGCACATCCGTGCCCATGCACCGTGCCCTGTGCACATCCTTGACCATGCACCTCGTGGCACCCTGTGGACACCTGTGCTCCGCATCCACCCGTGCCCGTGCACGTCCCTCCCCGTGCACCCTGTGCATATAAGGCACATCCGTGTCACTGGTTATTATTTGAGAACCTTTATTGTTAATACATTGTTAACTAACACTTTTGTTTTTCTTTCTTTCAGGAAGAAACCATGAGGTTTCTGGGCCTACCATAACTATAGCAGTGGCCTTTATTAGACCTTAACCTGCTCCAGACACCAGCTGCACACAGAGTTTCTTGTAAACACTGTGTGTTAGTTTAGTTCTCCTGATCTAAATTTTAATGGGGTTTTCTGAGGGATTACTCCCCAAGTGTGTCTCACCACATCCACGCAACGTGCGTACCCGTGTACCCCATGCACATCTGTGCACCCCGCGCACACCCGTGCCCCGTGCACATTCATGAACCCTGTGCACAACCGTGCCCATGCACATCCATGCCCCGTGCACACCCATGCCCCGTACACATCCATGCACCGTGCACTCCGTGCACACCTGTGCCCCGTACACATCCGTGTCCATGCATCCCGTGCACCCCTGCGCTTGTGCACTCACCCGTGCATGTACGCCACTGTATGGACGCCATTCCGGCCCCCCTGCGGTTTCAGGGCATTCGACTGATGAATTACCTAGACGACTGACTCGTCTGCGCTCAGTCACAGGAGCAAGCCCTGGCACATACGGCGTTGGTCACAGACCACCTCCAGCGGCTTGGTCTCAGGATGAACCTGCATATGTGACTCCTTACGCCAAGCCAGCAATAGGATATCCTGGGCCTCCACCTGGACTTGGTGTCTATGAAGGCCACATTGACAACTCAGAGAGTTACTGCAATAGAGTCTTGCCTCTCTCTATTCAGGTTGAGGGAAACAGTAAGCATGGTGCTGTGTCAGCGCATGCTGGGGTTGATGGCTGCTGCTTTGCAGGCCCTTCCTTTGGGCCTTCTCCACCAAAGGCTTTTCCAGGCCTGGTTCAACTAGTTTGCGCATCATCCGTAACGGGACAGACATCGCAGGCTGGTGATATCCCAGTCCTGCTGAGAACCCTGCGCTGGTGGAGGATCATGGGTTCCATCTTCCGGAGGGAAGTAATCACCTCAGATGCCTCCAACCACAGCTGGGGCGCAGTCTGGAATGGTGTGGGGACTTGGGGAGTGTGGACGGTGCCTTGGGGCTCAGCCCACATCAATGCCCTGGAACTCAGGGCAGTAGCTCTTGCCTTACAGCACTTTCTTCCAGTGATCCAGAACAAACACGTGCTGTTACGGTCAGACAACACCACGGTCGTGGCATATATCAACTGTCAGGGCGGCCTGAGATCTCCGAGCCTTCAACGTATGGTAGTTCAGCTGTTACTGTGGTCACAGCCCCGGCTGGCTTCTCTTCTGGATCTCATCTCCAGAGGAGGTCCCCTGGCCTCGGAGTGGTGTCTCCACCCCAGGGCTGTTGAACACATCTGGGATTGGTTCGGCAGAGCAGACGTAGATCTCTTCGCCTAGCGGGAGTCTACGCACTGCCCTCTTTGGTTCTCGATGAGAGACCTCGACAGTCCCTTGTCTCTCAGTCGGCTTGTCTCCTATATGCTTTCCCACTGATACCACTGCTCCCCGCCTTCCTAGAGAAGGTCAGGGTAGAGAAAGCTACAGTGCTTCTGGTAGCTCCTCGGTGGCCCCGAAGGACCTGATTTTCGACCCTGGTGCAACGCCTGCACGGGTAGCCGAGGCAGATATCCCTGCGGGCGGATCTTCTCTCTCAGGGCTCAGGGCACCCAAACCCCCAGCTGATGCAACTATGGGTCTGGCCCCTAAACAGGAATGCCTGTCAGGCTTAGGGCAGTCACTGGCATTTATTGCCACTATTCAGAGTGTGAGATCTCCCTCTACCAGGTCACAATACGTGTATAAATGGCAGTTATTTCAAGAATGGTGTCTGGCCGAGGGCCAGGACCCAGTTACCTGCCCCACTGCAGTTATCTTACAGTTTCTCCAGAAACTATTAGATGACGGAAGGTCCCTTTCCACATTGAAGGTGTACTTAGCAGCCATATCTGCTTGTCATGTATGCATAGATGGGTTATCACCTGGGAACCATTTCCTGGCTTCCCAATTTCTTAAGGGTGCGAGGAGGCTGCGTCCTCCCAGGACATCTAGACCTCCCTCGTAGCGCCTTGACGTGGTGCTGGAAGCCCTTATAAAAGCCCCATTTGAGCCACTCCACACTGTGGATCTGAAGCTAATGTCTCTATAGACTGCATTTTTGCTGGCTATTGCTTCAGCAAAATGTGTGGGCAAGCTGCATGCACTTTCAGTGCACCCTTCTTGCCCTCGCTTCGCTAGAGACGGGTCTAGAGTCTCCATGCGACCAAACTCGACATTTCTACCGAAGGTAATATCCTCGTTCCACATGAACCAATCTGTGGAGTTGATGGCATTCTATCCTCCTCCCTTCTCTTCTCTGGAGGAGCAACGGTTGCACATGCTCTGCCCAGTGAGGGCACTGAGGTGCTACATTGACTATACAAGGTGTGTCAGAAACACTGAACAGTTGTTTGTGTGTTATGGTTGTAGAACGCTGGGCCAGGCATTGTCAAAACAATGTCTGTCCCATTGGATAGTGGACGCCATTGCTCTGGCTTATGAATCTGCTGGCCTTTCCCCTCCAGGGCAATTGAAGGCGCATTCTACCAGGGGTATAGCGACGTCCTGGGCCCTCTTCCGAGGGGTCCAAGTGTATATATATATATATATATATATATATATATATATATATATATATATATATATATATATATATATATATATGCTGCGGCTAACTGGGCTACGCCACACACTTTCATGAGGTTCTGCAGTACTGGATTCCTCTGCTCCATATTTTGGAGCATCGGTCTTGGATTCTATTACACCAGTGGAAGAGAACACGTAGTCTTAGTCTGTTGTACTCTCTGAGTACACTCTCCAGTGTTACCCATGTGGTAGGAGTATCCCGTTCGAACTCGTACTTTTAAGGACCCTCTGTTCATAGAGCAGTATTAGGACATATGTCTTTCTAACCAGACACTGAGGCGCTGTTCCATGTATTTTACACATGCTGTGACTGATCTTGTCCTACTGCAGCATGCTTTCCCTCGCGACTGCTTTAGTACACAGTACCCATTAGTTGAATTTTTTTGAATTGAAAGAGAACGTAAGGTACCATATGCAACCCCGGTTCTCTGAAAGAGAAAATAGCCATCAAGCAGAAAGGTCGCTTCAGTAGCCCTTGTGGCCTGAAGCAAAAGAGGCTGGGCTTCCTACTCTCTGCATAGTCATTCAGCACCCGAGGGGCGGGGCGCTGACGTCAGAGCTACGGAGGCCTAAAGGCAGCTTTTATATTAAGCTCAGCATAATCCTATCACCTGACGGCGATACCCATTAGTTGATGGCTCTTTTCTCTTTCAGAGAACCGGGGTTGTATCCGCAACCTTACATTCACCGTGAGATTTATTTTAGATATAACCCCTTTTTAATCAGTCTTACTACAGAGACATGACGTGTGTGAGGTAACCTTAATGGTATATACCTTGCTAATATAAATTATAGATTTTCACTTTCGAGCAGCCATTTTAAAATGTGCATTTAAAGATGCTTGGAAAATGAATGGAAAAATACTGTACACTGGAAAATGTGGGTTTGCCTCAACATTTTATTAGTATAAGTTATTTGGTTGATTGCATATATTGATAGTAGATAAAATGGGATATTCACTATGGCTGTGTTAGCCAATTGCTTTGTGTACTTATCATTGGCTACTGGTAGGTTAATAGAGTAGAAATTGACGTTAAATGACGGCTAGGGTTTTATTTATCACCACCACTTTCATTTATCACTGAAGATCTTTGTAATAAACTATGGGCCATTGACTCTTGATTAATTCCCAATGTTTCTCTTGCTGTTTTATTAGTTCTCATTATAGTATATTCTTAATATTCATTATAGTTTAGTTCATGTAGTTTGCAAAATAAAAGAACAGTCCCAGATTAACCTTAGCTGATTGATTCCACTGAATATAAGACAAAGACCAATGTTAATGCTTGTTTTCTTTTTTTTTCACACATGTGAATCTCAGGTGTATTTGTTTAAGTGTACATAATTCAATTTAGCCCATAGTGTTCTTAGCTTTACATGATCTTTATAATATTGATCTACATTAGGGGTGAGTAAACCCAGACTCAGGGGCCAAATGTGATACAAATAATGTCCACTGAGTGGTAAAAGAGATTGTAAGCAAAATTGCAAACTCCCCTAGTCTGCAAAATGTATGCATGTCATGTAATCCACTAGATGCTTTGTGAGAGTTGTAGGCAACTATTCAACACCACTCATGAGAAAGCGTTATGTCACTCAAGGCAGTGGCTGTGACTCAGCTATCTTCACTGAGCACAGCAGGCTTCAATAACAGGTCACAATGTTTGGGGTGCTTGGTGGAGGTCCCAGTGCATGGTCTTGTGTTGTTGAGCTGAGGTCTGAAAGCAAAGGCTCCTCTCCTGATTTGTCTTATGACACACTATGACCACATAAAAGTAAACAAGTGAAAAAAGACATATCACATCTCTGTTGGACAATACTAGGAACATTAGAAAATACAATAAACAACATGCAACCTAATTTAAACAAAGGGATAATAATCTATAATATGTTTTATCTCTATACTTACTTGACTGTTAATTCTTAGATATATGAATATAGTAGGAAAAAAAACAGAGCTGAAACAGAATATGCTACACGCAATGTAGTGTGCAGATAATTGACAATCCTATCCAGGTACAAATCAAATAAGTCAGAACTCTATATCATCCTACAGCAAGAAAAAAATGAACATGGCATATTGATGTTTACTGTTTAGCATAATCACTAGACAGTAATTGCCTGTCCCTATTCACAGAATAAATGAATTCCGAGCACAAGAAAAATTATAAGGTAGGAATGGATGCGAACCTGCGAACATGATTGACTGCTGCAATTGCTCTTAAATAAAATCAGGGTCTATATTGCTGTGGTATAATAAGCTGTAATCGGATAGATGTAAATTACAAAGTGCTTACTTCACCCCATACCTCTTCTTCTGTAATGGCTGTAATGTGGGGAGAGGGTTAGCTTCCTGAAATGAGGAATGACCCAAATAAAACACACATTTTTTTTATTTTTACAACACATTTATATCTGCTTCTAAACTTGGTGAATTGTTCTGTACTCCCAGGTCACATAAAGCCTATCCACAAGCATGTATAGCAAACGAATATGAAATGTATCAGGGAAAGCACATCAGCAGTACATATACGGTAATCCTAGGATTTACCGATTAGGAATCCCTATAGATGTAAGTGGAGCAGTCAGTCCCACTGTCATATAATACAAAATGCAGTAAATTCAAATACAGGCAGTCCTCGCACTTACGACACAATTGGTTCCTGAAAGTCGCGTTAAGTCGAAGCGTCGTAAGTCGAAGAACATTTTCCCATAGGAACAATGTTATAAATTGGGGTAACATTTCTAACTGTATTCCAGATAATACAGTTTTACAAAAATGACCCGTTATATTGTACTCATGCAAATATTTATGTAACTCTTTACACTCAGCCCGGTGGTTACACGCATATTACTTAGACACCCACCTGGCTTGTTTAAAAGTACAGACTCTGGGCTTTCCAATGACGTGTTCGGTGTATGTATGTGGTACTCCTAGCAGGAAATATGATCGCCTGAAGTTAAGTCCCTCAACATGTGACAGAGTTCACAGCTTAGGTTTCGTTTTGAGTCAATTGCTCTTATCAGTCATTGTTAATGGCAAAAAAAAAAAGTTACATGCCTAAAAAAATAAAAAAAAACACGGTAGACTACGTCAGGGCGCCCACTTCAGGTACTGCGTTTCAGACACCGAGCATGCGCATGACGCCGTGTCGTAAATGCCTTATCAATGTCGTAAAATCTAAGCAGGGTAATAATGCAAAAGAGTCGGAAGTGCTGTGCGTCCTAAGTTGAGGATGGCTTGTAAATTGATACATATATTATTCCATATAGTGCACAATAAATATTATTATACAACTTCAAATAAAGAAATATACTGTGATTCATCCAGTATGACTAACTAATTTTTGACGAATAATAAATTATTTGCCTTTTACAGGCAAAAGATTTTAATTGTGCAACAAGTTTCAGAGGCTTTGTTGCTTAGTGTGATAACTCAGTTTTAATTTTCATATCTCACCAGTGTCATACAACTGTGCCAATCTGAGTGGGCACATTCTGAGTCGTGCAAGTCAAATGTCAGTGTAAGTTACCACTTAACTTATCAATACAACTCTTAAATAAAAATCTAGGGGAGTTATGTTAAATTCAAAAAGATAATAAAGGCACTTGAAGGACTAGATTCCTACAGGTCTTTCTAATACACATGTTAGATCCATCTTACACAGAAGCATTAATGTTTATCTCCTCCCACTCAGCCAGACAGTGTTCAATGCAGCTGCAAATGTATACATTGACAGTTATCACATTAATATCCTATTTACATTCCCAGAATAATGCAGAACTCATTAAACTACTTGATTAAATATAAATGGAACATAAAGGACACACAAAACAAGAGAGAGAGAGAGATTTACAAAGGCGGACAAGACTTACCAAAATTGCTTCTTTAAAATAGAACTACCAGTGCAGAAATATTTTTCCCCCAAATAAGGTCAAGGACAATTAAATGAACATAAACCACTAGACACAATCTGCTGGCAATGTAGATATATGTTAAAGTCTCTATTCATTTTTAATAAATTATAGAATGGTAAGTTCAATTAATGGGAAAATACATCAATTAAAAAAATAAGGTCTGTTTTCGGTGTGAATATGTATATATATATATATATATATATATATATATTATATATATATATATATATATATATATATATATATATATCTATACACACAAACAGGCAGGCACATTACTCGTTCAATTGTCTTATACTAAAGTAGCTTGCGTGTGGTGGAGACAACTGACAAACCCATTGCAGCAGACTGTCCTTGCCAAATCAAGGCAGAAGACTTACACATTATTTCTTAACATTCTTGTTTTCTGAGATATCTGCTTAAAGTTCATGCTTCAATATTTCAAGACTTTGTTAAGAAAAGTGCTGAAGTAGTCCCCAGGTAAATGTATCCCAGACTGGAACTTTCTGCTTTAAACAACAATTAAATAGGAAATGGTTTCTTCAGCTGTAATGTATTGACTAACGCCCCCACCCCATCTGCAGTGCTTCTGCATTGCTTGCAATTGCAACAAAATGTGTGGGCTTTGTGCTAATTATTACAATGGACGCAGCTGGTAATATTTCTTTGTCTCTAAATTGAACTGAAAATGTACTCCAAACAAATGTATTGTTTAATAAATTGTAGTTTGTGCACAAAATAAACTTTGAAACAAGCCTGTATTATTTATTTTAATTTAATGTTTGGATTTCCATTCATGCCAGAACAATACAGAGAATAGGAATGTAATCCATTGTGGTCCATTTAAATTGAACTAAACAGCAGTTTTAACTAAAGTGGCAGTCGCATAGGCAAACATTATCCAAGTAAATGTTTAAAAATTCCAGTGAAAAATGGCACTTAAAAATGTTTATCAAAATCATAGAAAGCACAACATTGCTTATTGGATTGATCCTCATTTGCTAGACCTTTCTGCCTCCCACTTCATGATTGGCCAGGGCTAGTGTGGAGCACAAACTCTTTTCAAAATCACATCAGGGTGACAGGACAAAAAACCCACAAATGAAACAACATACATCAGCACCTTGTTTTCCCTTTCAATCTCGAAACATGAGTTGGGAAATGACCCTTGTGTCACATGACCTGAGTACATGTTTAAAAAGCTGCCTAATAGGCCTGGTGTGACCATGTGTCTGTGCCATTCTGGAACAAGACGCTCCATCACACAGCAACCTTTGCCATTTGATTCCTCACTACAACCTGAGCTGACTTGTAATCACTTGCTCCGTTTTTCGTGAGAATCGCTTTCTCTTTGAGACTGTTTGATTAAGTGATTTACCTCGCTTGTTCCTTTTCGGAAGCTGGCTTGCCCCTTCCTTGGATGCAACGGTAATTTGAGCTATTGATTTTCCAAACTAAGTCACACAACCATGTGGTTTAGTGTGGATTGCAGAGAAGCAGCAGACGCTGTTACAAGTTTGTCGTTGGAATTTCAATCCAGACTGTAAAGTGTTTTAGTGTGCCACGCCTCGTAGCTTCGGCTCAGCGTAATACAGCACACTGACCCGTTGCATAGCACCTTGGGTTTTAATCGGTGGCACATGGCCCTTCCATGTGTAGTACCCCGTACGCTCACCCAGTGCCTCCATGCTCGGCGCTCCTTGGTGCTCCCTGCATTCCCTCGGTGCTCCCTGCATTAACCTGCTGCATAACACTGCCGTGCATAATCCTGTTTCATTAAAGGTTTAAAGATGTTTCAGTGCTTACCTGTTACAGTTAATTCTGTAGTTCTTCGTACTACAAAGTTTCCAAATTGCAGTTCACAAGTGTAATTCCCGATATCATCTTCTCGAACCTCCCGTATAATTAGAGTATCCTTCCTCCGTACAACTGTTTGTCTCCATACTTTTGGCTTGCATTCCTTTAAGTATAAAATAAAAGAAAAAAGAATGGAAATGCAGTTCAGCATTTCAACACATTTTTCAGTTAAAAGCAACAGTCTGAATAATAATCAAAAGACAAACAAGTGGTACTATAAGGCATTACCAGACACAAAATACTGTTGCATTAAAATGAAGGAGCAAGTGGTGTGAGACTGATGATCAAATCCAGGTCTCTGGGTTTTGAGACCAACATACCAGGATCATTCACTGTAGGAGACTACAATCAGCATACCTAGCCACTTTCCAAAGTTTGTATGTTAGTATATTGTGTAGGGGAATAAATCGAATATGTAACCACCAGTAGACATATTTTACCCACTGTGTGCCACACTAATGAAAGCACATCAGCCTAATATATATTGCAGTGACTGAGGACCAAACTCCAGTCTCTACACTTAGAGTCCAAAGTTTTCTGTCCTAAAAGAGCCAGGCTCAAGACATGTATCCCTCAAGGATATTTTGTGAGAAAATAAGATATTGAGGTCTGTAATGGTATTGCTGGACCTCTACTTTTTGGTATTCCTTACCTTCAACTCAACTTACAAACTTCAGCATTGCTTACATGTTTTCTGCTGTCAGGTTGTCTCAGGTATTTTTTTTTTTTTTCTCAATAACACCACCCTTATTTCTTCCTGTGAGGCACACACATTTTAGACATCTGTACTTACTAGGCAGATTAAATTGTAAAAGTAAAATTAAGGTGTCTGAATGTCTGGCAGATCTGAAATTTCACATTCACCCTGCAAATCAGACCAGAAATTTAAAAACAATGAGGGTGACATTGCTTTTAAACCCTTTGATGGATTTGCTTGTTTGTGGCACTGATAAAAAAGGAATGTTTTGAATTGTTTCTAGATAGCAATGTTCTGAATTGTAATGTATTTACTTAACCTGTGTGCAAGTTAAACAGCTCCTTCTCTCATGTATTTAATTAATAATGGCAGCCATGTTTATGTGCTCTTAGTTTACTAAGAGTAACGATATCCCTTTTGAGTTGTAAACGTTTGCAGCAATTACTTAATCAGTTTAATGTTGTGTGGTGTTTTTTTTTTTTTTTTTTTTTTTACTTCAAAGATTAAACAATAAAGATAGAGTAAAAATGAGTAAAAACTGTGGCAAAGTGGCTGAGTGGAAACAGGTACTGGAGTGACGCAGTGTGTTAATGAAACAGACAGAGCCTTATATTCTGGTTTAAAAAGTGCTTTTTATTTTGTATCCAGGTCTGCTGTAACAATAATCCTCCGGTAATAAATAATAAAAAAGAACAAGTATCTGTCCCACAATAATACATACACGGTAACCAGTCTTGGGTGCGTGCAGTAGTGCTCATGGTGGATGATACAGTTTATTTTTGTGACAGTAGTGCAGTGCTGTTCTGGCTTAGTGCTGGTCCTCGGTGACAGCTCCGGAATAGTGTTAGCCGTCTAGTGATTTACAAACAAGACGATTACACACAGACAAACAAACAAAAACACTCACAATACTGCTTCACTGGTTACAGGGTCTCTCACAGTCCTTCTCAATTTCATAATAAAAAACCAAAGCAAATGAACAGATTACGATTCTCTGTCCCCTTTTATGCTGTCACACATGACCACTTGGTAAACCAGTGCAACCGCCTATCCAATCTGCGGCTCCCACATCGTTTCCCTTCCAGGTCAATGCATTATTGCAACTGAGTCTCACCCCCTTGCTAGCTGGCTTACTTCCCTTGAACCCTGGGAAATAACTGTCAGGCCAGCCCATCCAGGGAACTCTGCTCTCACTGCTTAGCACCCTCTCAGTTCGGGAGGGAGATTTACAACCAAGAATCATTGTATTTGTCACAGTGAATTCTTTAAGAACACAGTTAAGTTAGATAGACGCCAGTGCCTTCTTCACTATACTGATTAATAACTGTATTTAGTAATTGGTGTATTTTTATATCTGTTAGGAAGGAGTAGTCCCTTCTTGCGAGAACGCTCTACAAACATCTTTTTTTTTTTTTTACCAGTTTATGATTATGCATTAAAAAATGTTCATCTTAATTGTGTATTACAGTAACTATGTAGTGTTCAGGGCCATTTTAAACACTTATGGGGCCCTGGGCAAACCTCTGCTGGTCGGGCCCTGATGTAACTTAAAAAAAAGGATGGTGAGTAAGTAGAATCAAGAAAATGCACAGAGTCCTTTTCTTCAGTCAGTTGTTAGGTTTATTGAAATATGCAGGGAGTCTGGTCCCAGGTACAGGACAAACATAATACTCGTTCTTACAATTTTTGCATGACATTAAATACCCTTCTGTATAGATGGTCCACCTCCTCTTTCTCTGATACTTAACCAATAGCAAAGGTACAACACATTATTCTGTTACCATATATTTAATTTAGTGTGTGTGTGTAGTCTAGTGTGACGACCTCTGAACTCAGTGCATTCTTCAGACCCCTGGTGCCCAAAAGGTCCATACATCTGGTTTTTGTCATCTTCTTGAGACCCTTTGATTCCAGTGGCATTATTTCTTATTCTCCCTGAGAACCTTTGGGTCCAATGGCAGTCCCTGGGAGTTTTTTAGCCCCTTTATGCTTTACATTCCAAAAGTCTTAGAGCCTGTCCCCTTCTGGTCCACAGCATTGTTATCTTGTTAGCTTGCAGTCAATGCTGGGCAAGAAGCTTGTAGACACAAGGTCTCTATAAATTGTTAGCAGTACATGCAATTTGAACCAAACAGTCTGCTATCTGCAATATTAGTATCTTTTCAGAAAAGAACACCAGTATAGCTCTGCCAGTCCATATGTGTAGCAAACTGCTAATCAATTCTCGATCCATGTTTTCCAACAGGCCCCTATTTATGTTTCCATAATTACACCCCCCACCCATGTTCAGATTATAGCAAATTTAAATATGTATACTATTTATTTCAAAGCATTTACCTTATGTGCCTTTTGGGTGGCAAATGTGTGAATAATGTTCCTGTAGTCAACATTGCGAAGCATGTCCGATTCAGCATTCATTATGGTAATATCTGTGACATTGGGTCATAGTAGTCCATTGCAAGTTTTTGATCAGCTTAATTTTCAAAAAAAGATCGTTCTCCAGAACAGTTAGTGATCATCAATGTGAGATAGATCTTTAAAGCAATTTCTGGTTTAGGAAAAGTAACCTGAACATAATTATACATAAATTGCTCCAGGCTACAGTCTTCTTTTTTCTGATACAAGAAGACAGAGAGGAATGACTGGAACTGAATTAACTCATCGCCAAAGTTGATATCCAGATCACGTATGTAGAAGTCCGACAACTTATCTGCAGCAAGTCTAATGGAGCCTGGACCATCGTTGCAAAGTTTGTTAGAATCCACAGATCACATACTGTAAGTTGCTAGCCGATATTCCAGGCATACCAAAAGCCTGTCGATATACCGCAGAAAGGCCTTAGTACGAAAAGCCTCCTTTGGTGTCAGCTCATCCTCAGCTTCTTATCTCTTGTGACTGGAAGGGGCCCCTGTTACCCAGGGGCCCTGGGCAGCTGCCCTTTTTGCCCTGTGGTAAAATGGCTCAGGTAGTGTTTGCGTTTTATGTGATTGATTTGTATTATTGTTTTATGAGGACTGGATTCATAATGCACTCAGACAGGTGCCTGTAATGCAGAACTAGCATGATACAACCTTTGTATATCGGATTGCACATCTCTGTATTTCAAACCGAAATAAAAAGTACAAGGAATAAAGTCTGCAAACAAACAGTTGAGTTTGCGAGTCTATTTCCTGTAATGAATAATAATGATATTACTAACTTCACTTTAAAAAAAAAAAAAAAAAAAAAAAGAAAACATTTGCAAATGAGACTGCTTTATTTCCTGGTCTAAGTGGTATCTAATTTAAGAAATTATGATTATTTAGTTCTTAAAAGTAGTCACTATAGGTTTCCAGCCAATGGACTGCACAAAAAAAAAAAAACAAGACTCCAAAAAAACATTGAAGTATAAATTGGAGTAAATGTTATGCATTGTACTAACATCTTAACGATCCTGCCGCTGCTCAGGCTGCTGCATATCAGAACCTAAAAATCAGCCATGTCATCCTTACAATTCTAATTGAGGCAACAGCACTCACCATGCTTTTAAAGGGGTAGGGATTTATTCCTGTTTAAAAATACTGGTTATATATTTTAAAGAAAATCAATATGTCCATGTTGAATATTTGCAACCAATAAATTTAAAAAGGTGATTGCCATAAATTTAAATTTCTGCTTCAGCTCTAAATGAGATTGATTTTTTTTTTTTTTTCTGACCTCCCAATTCTGTAAGTGTGTCCATACAAGTAGCAGTCCCATGGATATGAACCCAGAAGGAACAGTGTATTTATGGCAGACCTTGATATATTTGCCACTCTGGAGTCTCCAATATATAGTCTGATTAACAAATGTCCAATTATGCTTCAGTACATTTTTCGTAAACATTTATTTTTATGTTTTCTGTGGGCACACAAGAATGATACAATAATTACTTATAGTATTGTGTTCTAACTATAGAAATAAATATAATAAAAATGTAGCCCTAAACAGTCTGAAAATTGTATGTATTGTGTAGAAGGTATATACTAACAGGAAATGACATGTATTTGCAAACAATGTTAAAGATTACATTTTCTTTGGCTGCTTTTTTTACTTTCAACGCTACCAGGTCTTTTTAAAATAAATATTTGACATGCTGATTTTTCTATAATTCAAATGATGTAAAAATAATGGCGCTTACCTTATACCATACTATATTGGGCTCTCTGTGAGGCAGTCCATAATCCTCGATGTCGGGGCATGAAATTTCTTTGTTTTTGCTAAGTTCAGCTTTTTCAAAGTACCTCATTTTGGAATTGTAGCAGAGATCTGTGTCATTTTCAGCCACAGTCAATGACATAGAAACCTTCATACAATACGTTGAGTTCCTGCAATGAAAGAAATTCTGTGAATGTCAAGGCTTCATTTTCAGAACAAACAAAGCCATTTGGATTGTTGGATTCCTAAACGTTCCAATGCCCTTTTTAGTACACATTTAAACCTGGATTTGACAGACAGTCCCATATGGGTCTTATACAGTCTACACAACATCCTGATTAATAAGCAGGTGGATTTTTATTTAATATTAGTAATATAATATTTAATATTATACTTTCATCCACCTATCAGGGAGATCCATTGCAGAGTATTACCAAACAGCAGATGATTGGGGAACATTCAGAATATTTAGCATAAAAAAACAGAAAGAAATATTGAAACATTGAAAATGTTAAGACATCTGGAAATGTCTTTATTTAATGTCTGCAGTGAATTAAGGTATTTCTCCTCACAGATATAATGAGGATGCACTATGCCATAGTGTGTCACTACTTACAAAAGACCAGTATCTGCTTGGTATTCCCATTCAGCTGTCTGACATTATGCATGCAAAGTTTACAACTAATAAATACTATAAAGCCACAACTTTTCTTTATTACAACACAATTCTGCCAGTTATGCACTGAAACTGCCATATTTCTGACATACATATACCATAATAAGCATTATGAGCATTCATTCTATTACTGTTTACCATGCATGCATTGTTTTCCAAAAATCTTTTTTTTTTCAATACTCTTTTTTCAGTGGTTAATATATGAAGACATGGTATTCAATTTATTAACTTGAGATTGTTTTTTTTCTTTCTACATAGCCTGGAATTTCAAATTATAAAAAGGAGTTTTGGCGAACAAAAACAAAGAATTCCCAGTAGCATAATCGAAGTGGAACTTATTTAGGGAATGATAAAATACAGTTTGTAAAGACACTGAAAAAGAGTGGTCTACATCAATGATATGGTCAGAGGTGAAAAGCAATCTAAAGCAATCACAAATCATTCAACATCACTTGTAATGGAACTTTAGTTAGAGAATCACAGAAAACAACAATTGTGTATCTATAACTATAAATACCCTGTCAAAGCATGTGGTCTGTATCATGATATTGCAGCAGTAAAATGGTTAATTTTTAATGGCCAACACTGGTAATGGAACTTAAGCATGAGAATCAGAGAATACAGTTGTGTACCAAACATTAATATAGCTTGAAGTGTGTACTATAGCGAGAGCTAACTCCAGATCCAGTGTGGGTTTTACACAGAGCACTGTAATAGCTACCCACGACGTTACTCTTTGTATTGTAGGTGTGACCTAGCACATGGATATATTCCAACTTAGCAATACAAGTGAAAGTATAATATTCTTTATTTTTATTTCAAATGTCTCTGTCCATGTTAATTTGCATCCTTGCAAGTGTACTGTAGGTAAAGGTAAAAAACAAAAAGCTAGGAAAGAACCTGACCCAGTGAATCTCTAATACAGCTGCGTGAGCCAAGTATGAAGGCAATATCCCGAAGCGGGAGGTCTTTATAATCTGGAAACCAAAAAGTCACATGACCCCAATATGGCAACCACATAGGTCAAAGTGATTTTTACAGTTAGATTTTGCCCAAGGAATTTCCTTAACACTGAAAATTTGAAGTTGCCAAATGTTTATGAGACATACAAAGTAGTCAGTGCAGCAGCGGCAGCTGGTTTGTAAACTCATATTTATAGGGATGAATAATATGGAGTTATAGGTAAATCCAAAGCTTACTGCAATCAGGTGATCACGTGACCACCAACACAGAGAGTTATTAGGGGTAGAATCTGTATTAGAAAAATCACTAACACTTTATAGTAACCTGGAAACCACAACTAGTAACCACCTTTATAAAACATTTTGTATTATTTCATTGTAACCCTAGCCTAAATCCTAACCCAGTGGTCCTCAAGGTCGTACCCGCGGGCAAATTCGTGCCCGTGAAGCCAGGCCATCGTGCCCGTGGCAGTTGTTCTTAAATTATGGGTCATGAACACATTTCTGGTCGTAGCGTGGGAAAATAAAGAAAGCTTTAAACACGTTTTCCAACAAAAGCGCCACAGCAGTCTGTTGACAGTGCTGCTCGCTTATGCTGTGCTTGTACGTACACGGCGATATAATCAACCAATTGAATATCTGCATTGTCTCTGCGGTAACCCAATCATAAGTTAGCTGGGTGGGTCATAAAATGTGTCTGTTTCAGGTGCAGGTACTGACAGTAAGTTTAACCAATAGGAGAGTCAGATATCTGCCAAGTCTTAGGCAGCTGTCCAATCATAAGCAAGCAGAGGCCGTTCACAGTATTCTGCATGAAAATTGAAGGCGAGTGAGTAGCCAAAGGGAAAGTAAAAGATCTGACAGCTGTCCAATCATTCGTGAGCAGAGGCGGGTGTTAATATGTGGGGTGTTAATATGTTAGTAAGCAGTGAATTTCGCTAATAATACATTTCAGTATTTAGAATTTAATTTTCTGTATTTTTTTATTTCACCAGACAAGGGAAACACCATAGTATATTTGGTTATGAATCCACTTTCTCTGAATAATTGTACTGGAGATGAGCGATCTTTGAAACAGAGTAGTGTTGACAAATCTGTCAAATTGAAACAAAGCGAGACACTATCTACACTTTTTTATGTGAGTTTATTCACGGTTATTTGTGTAAACATGCTATTTAAAAAAACATTTGCATTGTGTATTTTATGTAAATTACACCGTGTAACAATGTTTTTTTTTTTTTTTTTTTTTTTTTGTTCCTGGGTAGTAAGTGTTATTTCCTAATTGCTTATGCCTCAAAAGTATAGAAAATGGCTATTATTCCCCACAAACTTTGCTTTTGTGACCAGCACAGTGATATTTCAAAATATCACTATTTCCAATGGGAAAACGGGCAAATGTGTATTTACAGTATAATCGTAAATCTCGAAAAACTACTCACTTCTAAATCTTTTGTAGTCATTTTTGTATTACTTTAGTATAAATACATGTTAATTTGGATTCATATGTTGTTTTTCTCTGACTTTATGTGAACGAAAAGACACACATTTGCCCATTTTCCCATTGGAAATAGTGATATTTTGAAATATCACTGTCCTGGTCACAAAAGCAAAGTTTGTGAGGAATAATAGCCATTTTCTATACTTTTGAGGCATAAGCAATTAGGAAATAACACTTACTACCCAGGAACAAAAATTGTGTTACATAGTGTTATTTAAAAGAATAAGCGCAGCACGCACAATTACTACCTGAGACTTGGCCTTATTAGAGTGAGCCAAGAATAACCCCACTAAAACTCTAAATAAATAAATATATATTTATATATATATATATATATATATATATATATATATATATATATATATATATTTTTTTTTTTTTTTTTTTTTTGCAGCGATCTTGTTTCCCGCAGGCAGGCTTGCAAAGGAGTCGACTCTTTTGTACAGTGGTATTGATGCTATGCTTTAGTGCGAGAGGTCCTGGGTTCACGCCCGCCCCCTATTGGTGTGTGGATTGCCTCGCCCTGTATGATGCGCCTGCCTGTGGGAACCGAGATCGCTACAATATATATAACATGTTGCGAGAAGGCATTGTGTAAGACAAGAACCTATGCAATAGTTAGCGTTCCCGCAAACAGCCAAGTAAGATTAATTTATGCCCGTGCCAAAATTACTTTGAGGACCACTGTACTAACCTTAACCAAATCATTACTGTGGAACAATGTAACAGAGAAAATTCTAGGTAATTTCATCATTAACTGCTATGTTACTTTTTGTAAATTGTACTCCAGTTCATATAAAATGTGACTGAATAATCTGCACAAATAACTAATCAATCTTAAGTACAACATAATGTTGATAATGTGAATAAGAGGCAAGCAAATAGATTTGATATCCTAGGTTATCCCTCCTTTAAATGGTCTTTTGCAAAAATAAAGTCGTTACATTGATTGAGACCCTTGTTGTCCTACACATTAAGTAAATATAGTGCAAGCTGGCATAAATGTACTTGCCAAAATTGATGTTCTATAACTGGCCACACTACAAGAAGATATTAAAGTATTTGTTACAAAAGTAATTGGAAGACAGATGGAATTTCTTTTATCACTTTACAAAATCATTAACTGCTTGAGACAGGCATTACAACAATAGAGCATAAGAACTAAATAGTTTGTTGTTGTAGTTTTCTTTTAATATCTTGCAACAGGATCACTAGAACACTATTGGGCAATTCCATGAAAATATCATCAATGTACAAACAACTGTTTTCATGGAATAGCCATGTTGGGATGACCGTTTGCAATTCCATTGCTTTAGCAAAGAATGCCAAAGTAAGTGTCCAATGAGCAATCATATATAACAGTACATGACAACAATTCCTCCTCTAACAAATACTTTAATTTGAGTTGTTCTGGATTCTGCATCAGGCTTGTTGTGATTAGCTACCATGTATAATTCCAACACCTGGGCACCTGTACAAATGAGATTCTGTATTCCAGATAGATTCCCCTGTATGAATATTTAAAATAAATAAGCAAATACATTCTGCTTTTGCCAATAGTGTCTAATGCTGCTGTTTCTGTGACAGGAGGCTGGCGAATGGAGTTTAGTCATGTGGTTAGTCATGATCTTAGGAGGGTGCAGACTGTTGAATCAAGAAATGCATTTCAACTAAATGTTCAACATGTCGCCACAGCCCTTAATGACCCCAGAGACTATGTTATGTTCAGGTATCACAGGAAACGTTTTGTGAATGCCACATTGCAATTAAACCACTATATCACAAGATATAAAGTGGAAGTAGAAATTGAATCATTTCCCCAAAAAATTAAATCATTTCCCAAAAAAGACTTTTTCTTGGCTTTTTATTTTTCACACTTTTGGCTAGATTCTCTAGTTTATTCATCAAGGAAAAAAACAAAACACCAAATAAAGTGATTCAACCAGAAATAAGCCACTTTTTTATTTAGTCCAAGGTTATTGATTAGAATTTTATTTGGTTTTTCTATTTTCGTTCCAGAAAAAAATTAATTCTAATAACATTTTGGAGTAAACAGCTCTGAGAATCTGACCCAAAATGTCTAATGTCTAAATTAGACATGCAACCATTGTCATTATACACCCATACAACAGTTAAAAAGCCATGGTAGACTCCAATAGCCATTTTAGGCATTTTTCCCCACACTTTATTTACTTGGATCACAATGACAATAAACTGCCTGAACAATCTAGCATTTTTAAATCCAGTCGCCAGAGAGGAATTATATGTGAAATTATTCCTCCACATTAAAAACTAAAATGTTAACTAAATCACATCATTTTTTAAATGAAATCCATACTTTAAAAACAGTGTGCTGGATTCTCAAAGCTATTTACTCCAAATGTAATCTATTCAAATTAAATTGACTCAAATGTAATGCCCAAGTTGTTCATTTATGATTTGATAACATTTGTGTTGTCTGAAAGAAAAATTAGCTAATGGCATTTTGGAGTAAATAGCTTTGAGGATCTTCACCTAATGAGTCATCGTTAGGAGGGCTTAGCTGTCAAACCTATGTCAGACACAGACTGCAAAGGACATCCATCTTCTGCCATGCAGCAGCTTTAATTTACTTTTACTCAAAGGCCGAGGTTATGAAACTATGAAGTTGAAAGCATGACAGATATACAGGGGGAGGACAGTTTAAAAGAACTGGGACATTTATTGACAGAAAAAGCACAAAATCTTGGCCATCTCCTGTCAGTCTTAAACTTGAATATGAAGGGTAATTTAATATGATTTTTTATATACAGACGATCCTCGACTTACGACGCTTTGATTTATGATGCATGGCACTTACGACTCTTTTGCATTATTACACTGCTTCAACTTTACGACATCGATACAGCATTTACGACACAGCGAGACCTGAGCCATGCGTCATGTGCGCATGCTCGGTGTCCAAACAGCAGTACCATTTTTGTAAAAATATATTATCAGGCCAAAGAGTCAGGAACGTAACCCCAATTTATAACATTGTTCCTATGGGAAAATGTGCTTCGACTTATGACGCTTCGACTTACAATGTGACTTTCAGGAACCAATTGTGTTGTAAGTGCGAGGACTGCCTGTATAGTTATAGTTGTAGTCAAAAGTTTACATACCCCATTGGAAATTTCTAATTTCTAGAAATTTCTCGAAAACAAAAAGTTTTAGGAAAAAAAAACAATCTTTTGTAGCAATAGCTTTGCTTTTGTGGATGAGGGTAAAAAGTTACAAGAAATAGATGTCTACAATTATTTATTTCATCATTTTTTTGGCAAAACTCTAAAAATGCTAATTTAGATCATGATTCTTTAGTGATTTTTTACCATTCTTCAATGCAAAATTGTTCTAGTTCATTCAAATTCTGAAGACTTCTCTTGTGCACAGCCTTCTTTAACTCATACCAAAGATTCTTAGTTGGATTTAGATCGGGACTTTGACTCGGCCATTCCAGAACCTTGATTTTATTCTTCTTTAACCATTTTGAAGTAGATTTTGATACGTGCTTTGGATCGTTGTCGTGTTGGAATATTCAGTTGCACTTTAAACCAGGTTCTGTAGCAGAGGGTTTCAGATGATTCACCAATATCTTTTGGTATGCTATGGAATCCATTTTACCATGTATTGGAACTAAATTTCCTGTGCCATGAGAGGAACAATTACTATTACCACCTCCATACTTGACAGTAGGTATGGTGTTCTTTTCTTTGTATGCCTCACTAGACATTCTCCAAACGTAATGACAACACCGTGTAACAATTTTTTTTTTTTTTTTTTGGTTCCTGGGTAGTAAGTGTTATTTCCTAATTGCTTATGCCTCAAAAGTATAGAAAATGGCTATTATTCCCCACAAACTTTGCTTTTGTGACCAGGACAGTGATATTTTGAAATGTACCTATTGTCCAGAACATTCCAGATAGATTCAGTGCTGAGTAAACTTGGAGTAACTTCTAGAACTTTCCAGTAATATAAATAATAGTATAAATACAGGGGCCTTAAGCCCACCAGTTCAGTTTAGTTCCAGCTGCCTAAGTGGATACATAGCTGCATTTTTCTGAGATGGCATCAAGAGGCTGCAAGCATCCGGCAGACGCATTTTGCTGTGTCTGCGGCCAATTTATCAAGACAAGAGCGAAAAAGTACTCCGTGGAAGCATCTGCTAAGATGTGTGAGGCCTACAAGGCATATTTCGGCATGCCAGTCGGGGATCAAGACAAACCCTGGGCACCTCATTTCACTTGCGAGCACTGCAAAAAAACTCTGGAAGGTAAGATGGACAATTGTTGCTCGGAATTTGTTAAAATTTTAAAAATTGTAAAAGTTTTTAATTTTAAAATGTTTTACAATTTTCAATGTTATTGAAAAAATATATCATATATGAAAAATGTTGCAAGAATCTCTTACACATTAGTCATGGGTGAAATAAATGTATTTTTGTAGGATAGTACAGAGGGGAAAAGAGAGCCATGAAGTTCACTATCCCAAGAATTTGGCGGGAACCCACTGACCACTCAAGCAACTGTTACTTCTGCATGGTGGACCCTTCCAAACGTTGGACTGGCAAGAATGCACCTGCTATCATGTATCCGAACCTTCCTTCATCCATCGCCCCGGTGCCACACTGCCATGAGCTCCCCGTATACACTCCTCTGGAGAGAGAGCAGACGTCTTTAGAAGAGAGCAGCAAGTCAGAGAGCGAGGAAGATGTTGTTGATCCAGATGACAATTTCAGAGGTGGAGCTGAGGAGAGAAACCCATGCTACCCCAACCAAAAAGACCTCAACGACTTGATTAGAGATCTTGGTCTCACCAAGTCCAATGCCGAGCTTTTGATGTCTAGGCTCAAGCAGTGGAACTTGTTGGATGAAAGTGTGCAAGTCACAGATCAGAGGAAGCGTCACCAACCTTTTTCCAGCTTCTTCACCCGTCAAGATGGGCTCTGCTTCTGCCACAATGTGACCAGTCTGTTCGAGGCAATCGGAATCGCCTGTAACCAGAATGAGTGGCGCCTCTTCATTGACAGCTCATCCAGGAGCCTCAAAGCCGTGCTGCTCCATAATGGTAACAAGTACCCGTCTCTTCCCCTGGCTCACTCGGTGCACCTCAAAGAGGATTACAACAGCATCAACACCTTGCTGGACGCCTTGAAGTATGATGAGTATGGCTGGGAGGTCATAGCAGACTTCAAAATGATGGCATTCCTGATGGGTCTCCAAGGCGGTTTTACCAAGTTTCCCTGCTATCTTTACCTTTGGGACAGCAGGGATACCAAGGCGCACTACCACAGGCGGGACTTGCCACAGCGGACTGAGTTCTCTGTGGGGAGGAACAACGTCAAGTGGGAGCCACTGGTGGACCCCCGGAAGGTGCTGATGCTACCACTGCACATCATATTGGGCCTTATGAAACAATTTGTCAGAGCTCTAGATAAGGAGTCGGCAGCCTTCAAGTACCTTCAAGACTTCTTCCCTAAGCTGTCTGAGGCAAAGGTCAAAGCCGGTGTCTTTGTTGGACCACAGATAAAGAAGATCCTGGAGTGCAATTAATTCCCCAAGAAGCTTACTAGTAAGGAGAAAGCGGCTTGGAACAGTTTTGTCGCAGTGGTTCGGGGCTTCCTGGGCAATCACAAGGCCGAAAACTATGTGGAGCTGGTTGAGACTCTGGTGAAGAATTACGGCACAATGGGCTGTAGATGGCTGATGTCCCTCAAAGTCCATATCCTTGATGCTCATCTTGATAAATTCGAGGACAACATAGGAGCGTACTCGAAGGAGCAAGGCGAGCGCTCCCACCAGGATATACTGGACTTTCAACGTTGCTACCAAGGACAGTATAACGAGAACATGATGGGAGACTACATTTGGGGGCTGATTCATGAAAGTGATTTACAGTATAATCGTAAATCTTGAAAAACTACTCACTTCTAAATCTTTTGTAGTCATGTTTGTATTACTTTAGTATAAATACATGTTAATTTGGATTCATATGTTGTTTTTTTCTGACTTTATGTGAACGAAAAGACACAAATTCGCCCGTTTTCTCATTGGAAATAGGTAAATTTCAAAATATCACTGTCCTGGTCACAAAAGCAAAGTTTGTGGGGAATAATAGCCATTTTCTATACTATTGAGGCATAAGCAATTAGGAAATAACACTTACTACCCAGGAACAAAAATTGTGTTACATAGTGTAATTATATATTTTATTAGAAATAATACTTATTGTATTAAGTATTCTATGTATAATGTGGCAAAGTGGTTAATAGTGTGCAGGTGCAGGAATGCAGCAGTGATCAATGAACAGACAGACAATGATAATCCAGGTGCAGTGATTTATACAAAATGTATTTGTACAATCCAACGTCTGATGACAAAATGGCATAAACAATAACAATGAGAACAGGCAATACAGCGGCGTGCATTGCTCTGTTGTAATTCATGCGTTCATCCCAAACTAATAACAGTCCTGTTTCCCAAACACCCACACGTAACACAAACACAAGTCCACAGTGAGTGATTTAGTGCTCGCGATGTAAATATAGTTTATCGTGAAACAAGTGCAGTGATGTGCTGGCCCTTGGTAACAGCTCCATATCGTGTTCAGCCATCTAATTATAACAACAGTAATTATTTAGACATGATAGAATAAAACAAACAAAACATGATTACAATACACAGTCTCCTTCCAGTTCAGCTGTAACCATATAAAGGAACAGATCACTTTGCTACACCCCTTTTGTACAGTCAATCATGACCCCTTGGTTAACTACTGCAACCGCTCCTCCAATGCCACATCGTTTCCCTGCCATGTTGTTTCCCTTCCGGGTCTATGATTTAGTGTACAGTAGCTCCGCCCCCTTTCTAGATGACCAACTTCCTTCTAACCCTGGGAATGAATTGTCTGGCCATCCAGTCCAGGGCATTCTGTTCCCTTTACACAGCACCTCACAGGTCGGGAGAGAGATTTATCACCAAGAATCATTCTATCTCTGTCACACAGTACCATCAGTATTGTACTTCTTGATAATGGAGGATACTCAAATGGTTGGAATTCTTCTTGTATCCTTGTCCAGCTTTAAGGTAATAAATAATTTTCTGCCTAAGGTCTTCAGATAGTTCTTTACTTTTTCCCATATTGACTTATTGGTAATGACAGCAATTATCCTATGCCTAACCCTTTTATACTCTCTTTGCCTAACCCTTTTATGTTCACCTACAATCCAGAATTTTCTAGGCTGTTCTAGAATTAGGTTCTGCATTATCATATTGAAATTTCTAGCACCTTGTAGACAATACTATCATAGTATCAAAGGGTATGAATACTTTTGAATTAGCATTTTTTGAGTTTTTTTAAGATTTCTTCTCTGGGTTAATTAAATTAAAAGTGGCATATGGAATGTTTGGTCTTACTATATTAAAAAGAAACGCACAGGCTATTTTATGGTTTGTTTATTGAGAAATATATTGAAGTAGGTTCAAAGTTAATCCTTTATTCACTACTTTAAAACAAAGTTTTACTCAGAATTGGATTTAAAAGGGCAATTTAAACTTCCTTAAGAGATATGGTGTCCACAAATAAATAGATAAAATACAAACATATGAGCACCAAATACTTCCCAAATGATTTACTTTTCATGGTTTCACTAGGCAACATTTTACTTATTAGAAATGTTTCAGATGCATTCATTACCTTTATTTCTTTTCTACCAAAATCTGAAAAATAACTCCTAATCAGTGCCTTTTCTTCCGTGTTGTTTAACTTGCCCTGGCATTATTTTTTTAAATGTTGAATATCGACACCTACTCATTTTGGAAAAACACCACTTGCATTGTGCCTGATTTAATTCAGATTCTTATTTTAGCCGATGAAAAAAACTGAAAACCTACCGGTACAAATTTGTATCAGTTACCAGTGCTATGTTTCGAATGCAGTTTGACTGTATAATTATTAAAGCGAACTCCACCACCACAGGTACTTTTAGTGTACTCTCCATGTTGTTGTTTTGTTTTTTTCGAGTCTGTGACGAAACTCAAAAATCACTATTTTCCTCAGGATTTTCTGTGATCAGTGATCAGAAATCTCTCTTTGCTTCCCGCCTACACATGATTCCATTAGCGCTCCCTGCTGCTTGTGACGTTATGATCACAGAATGGTGCTATAGGCTAGAAAGGTGTTTTCTGTTTCCTTAACAACTGTATTAACAACCATGGCAGGAACCTGTTTATGTGCAAAATGACAAGATGACTGCGTGTGTTAGAGAGGGGCTGCATGTATTGAAAATGAAATACATTTGTTACTGAATTTATCATAAAGGCAATGCCTCGGGTCAGATGGAAACTTTTTTTGCATGACTAGACTCGAGTCATTTGATTCCGAGTCTAGTCAGTGACAAGTCATTACAACTCTGCATTTTACATTGTCTCAGCTTAAGTGTTCAATGATAAAATTTGAGTTCAATTAAAAAAAAAATAAAAGCCTACATTTGTAACTTAAATAAATCTGTTTCCTCTCTACACGTCTGCATTTGTTGGACAGAATGCGTGACTTTTGTTGAGAATTGCTTTCTGATTTTGTTTTAAATTGGAAGCATAGCTTTGTTTTTCAGAAGCATAACCTGTTTTTGGACTCTATCAGCATACTTATTGGAGTCTGGATTTTTAAATAATTTTACATAGCATTTTTAGTTGGTGCATTTTCACAGTGGTTAATCAATTCTATTTTATTTCATTCATTTTTAACAGCACTTTTCCATTTACAGTACTTAATCTAGTAATTAGAAAAATAAACTGTTTTCCTGTTTCATAGGTATACTATGACCCTATCTCAGATGGGGGTACGCGGTAGATTAAATTATTTGGAAAGGGGTACGGGGACTAAAAAGTTTGAAAACCACTGCTATAGGCTATACTGTCAGGTAGTTGACACTGATTTATGCATCCTGATGCAGAACTACCTGACAATAGATCCTTCATGCATTATATAGCGCTCTGCCCCTGCTGAGTCCTGTTTTGCTGTTTGTAGAGTTTTCTTTACACACAATTGCAAATGCCACCTCACCAATGCTCTGCTTTATTTTGTGAGTTGGCCCCACACATCATTTAAACATTGCAATTCAGTTTTATATTTTTAAATACTGATTCACTTTTGTATTAAACCTGCTGCTGTTTTAACCAGGAGTGATTTCCTGTTTTTTCCTAGTATGAGTACATTTAAAAAAAAAAAAAAAAAAAAAAAAAAAACTCATTTTAAGCACCTTCGGGTTTATGACTCCTCTGCACACTTCTTATATTTAGTGAGTATTTTAGCTGTTTATTTCATTATAATAGACCCAGTAGCGTCTTGTAATTTTACCTTAGAGTTTCTGATTGAGTGTTTGAAGTTATGGGTGGAGCCAAATGTTTAAACAATAATGTGCACTGTTTTTATTTTATTTCTTTTCTGAACAAAAGAGCCACATGTCATTCTGTCTTTAGGAAACCATTTGTATCTTCCTAAGGGAATCATTCAAGAGGCTTTAGAAGTAGTACTTGTGTCAATTGGACAACTAGTTCCAAAGGTAGATATATCAAATCTAAAGGACCTGACAAATAACAACAGCAGTCTTTCTATTCATATCATGTTGACAAAAGCCTCTTTCTCAATGCTATCCAGAGATGACATTATGATTTCCCTTAAGTGACTGCAAGCTTGCTAATGTGCACGTATATTAGCTCATTTTCCTCCCCCAATGCGCTGTAGACTTCAAGTAGTTTTAAATTTTCAGTCGGGTTTTCTTTTATTATTTAAGGATGACCACAGAACAATATCAGTGAACTACATGTAAAATTGTTTATCCCCTACACAATTTTTGAAGACTGTAATTTAAATTAATTCATATATATTGACAGAATGCGTCTTATATCAAACCTATGCTAATGATCAATACTAAACTTGATATGCACCACAAGTGCTGTCGGTACTCAATCAACAGAGGTACACAGATCCGGTCAAGTAATTGAAGTTCAAAGCACATTTCTCACATAAAAGACTTCCCTTAAAGTAAAAAATTATAAAAGATTTCACTGCTGAGTTCATACAGTGTAGGAAAAAAATCTGGATATGCAGGAAGTTAACAATCTATTGCCATCTAAAATAATAGCCTCAGTGCACTGCAAATGGGGTTTGCTTTGACAGTTAAATATTCAAAATAGAGGGGAAAAGAAAAGCCATGTTGATGAGTGCTGTAGATTAAACTGATTCCATAACTGGAAATGACACTTCAAGCTTCATTGTGTCCAATTTTCCCTTCATAAGTACTGCACTAGGGACATCATTTTTGTGGAAATGTATTGTTTATGGTTCATCTTAAGTAGCCTATGGTGTACAGTATATTCTTAAACTGTGAAATCAAATACAGATTGGGATTGTGTTTGTTTGGGAAATTCAGCCAGAATTCAAACACTTACATTCTGACAAAAAAGAAAAAAAAGAAGAGTTTGCTTATGTTTGGTGGATGTGTTTTGGAGTGAACTAAAATGCCTTGAAAATAATAAAAACAAGGCAAATAATATTTAGTAGTTGTCATTTATTTCATTAACAGTAATAATTGAATAGAATTACTTTCTCTGGGGTCCCTGAGTGGCTCACCTGGTAGAAGCGCAGCCGCGTGGCACGCAGGGCAAGTCATACAGCGCAGGTTCTCGTCCTGGCTCTGTGAGTTAGGCCAGCCTTCGCTGGGCACTCCAAAGGGAGCGTTGCATTGGCCCAGGTGTTCCCGTGGGTTAGGGAGGTAAAACCGATAGGGACTGTTTCTGCTCATCGCTCTACTGCGAACCCTGCTGGCCAAGCACCCAGTGTACTCAGGGCAGACACCTGCAGGGCTTGACTTTGTCCCATAGAGGTTGGTAGCTTGCTCACATCCACTCTCGAGTTCCTGGGTGAAAAAGGTTTGGTGATGGGATCGGAGGACAGCAACTGAATTTTCATCTGAGCCATGTGGAAAATTGCTGTGGTGAGGAGAAAAACGATTGGCCATTCCAAATTGGGAGAACATCAGGGGAAAAAATTATAATTGGACACATTTAAAAAAATGACTTTCTTCCTTAGTTTCCTGCAATACTGTACACGTTTCTGTGTTTTTTTCCTGTCTGTTTAATAGCAGCTGGTTTTGCCATATTTTACGTGCAGACAGGATGCGGCACAGCCGATGACCTTGTTAAGAACCACCTGATTTAATCTCTCTTTCAGCTAGCAGGCAGTCTGTTTTATTGGCCACCAGGCCTTACACTTGAACATTGTTCCTCTGGGATGTCAAGTAATGGAGAAGGTTCCTGAAGCGGGACCTCCCTTTTAGTGGGAGCAGCACACGACCCGAGCTTGACCACCTTTTGTTTTACAGCTGTTTTTTCTCACTTTGTTTTGGATTTTTGTATTATGTACATGTGTATTTATTTCCTTCCACACTAGGGATACAATTGCTGGTACCCCAGTGGCAACCACCAACTACTGCAACTACCTGTGGTTAATGAAACCTGGATGTCTGAGTGGCATTTTGAACTACAAGTCCTCTGTGTCTCTCTCATCTCTCAGCGGATGCCCACACAGTAACAGATACCCCTGTTAAAGACCCATACTCAGACAGCTTGTGCTCGATAACAGGGAATCTGTTTTACTTGTGTGTGCTTGCAGAAAACAGCAGAGAATGAATTAAATCTCACCTAATACTTTGGACAACACCTTTTCTTTCTGAAGCACACACATACTGTAGCTATGGTTACAGCCCCCTACACCAACACCACTTACATAACATACCTTTTTTTGGATTGTAACGAAAGGTATCTTGTAATTGGTATTGCACCTATACATAATGCCTATTAATTACAAGATGTCTGTTGTTGCAAATTAAAGACAAATACTTATATATTAATAATACACCGTAATCTAGTGGTAACGAAAATGAAATGTTTCCTAAAGGTCTGTGATTAGTATATTTTGACTGTCCACTGCTGGGTCATGTACAGATTCTTGGAATTTGTAATAAAACTGGTACTGTCCCCAGCAGGTGCAAAGTAATTACATTAATATGTATGAACATTGAAGTCAAGCTGGATTCTAAAAGTAAAGGTTTCAAATACTAAACATTCTAAACATATCCTTTAACATTCCACAGTCTAATTGGAAAGTGTTCTATGCATAAATTATCCATGATTGTCCTTGACATTATTGAAACCGACATGGGCTCTCCATTGTGTTTGACTTTTGATACTGTATGTACCTCACGATACAAAGATTCCTTAAACTCCCCTAGACTTGCCATTCAAGAGGTTTTGACTCTCAGCAGCATGAAATAAGCATTGATTCAATGAACTTGAATATGAGACTCATAAGCCTTCTAATGCTCACTGCATGAAGGTTATCTAATGGATTCGCATAGATCTTAACATATTAGCTTATCCAAGGTTTTCACTGTGATAACCCTTAATCCAAAGCTAAGAAGGATAGCATATCATATATCAAAATATCTTCCCTTCTATTTTAACCAAGGAAAAATGTTTAAAATTATACAGAAATATATATATATATATATATATATATATTATATATATATATATATATATATATATATATATATATATATATATATATATATATATATATATATATATATACACACACACACACACACACACAGTGGCTTGAAAAAGTAGAAGAAGAAGAAGATGCAAATATGTACTGTATTGTCAGAAAGATTCTTGTAATAGCATTATAGCAATAGGTTGGAACGACACACCTAATTTTGAAAGTGTTTCATAACCCCCACCTTTCAGTACTGATGGAAATTATTAACTGTTTGCCCTTTTGATAACATAATCAGCTGGAAATAAAGCATCTTACTCATTAAGACTGGAAAAATGTTGGGCTACTAACAACTGGGAGTGTTGTCTTGTTTATTGCCCAGAGACTCACTTATAGAGAACAATTGGTTGTGCCTCTGAGTCAAGAGAATCTGCATTTCTTATTTCTTCATTGTGCAATCTGTTTGTGGTGGACTAGTCCCTCCTCTATGAATTAGCTTCCTATCCCTCTCATCACTGCCTAGTTGTGACCTGGTGCTTATTTAATATATAATGCACCCATTTTACAAATACTGGGTATATAAGGGGAGTGCATTAATTAATCATGATTACGGAGTAATAGTATTCTATCTATATACAGTAGTATATTAATATATAATACAGTAGTATATTAATCTAGAATATAGACATGTACGTTACACAAGAGGTCATCATTTTAGATGAAGTGTACATTATACATATAACCCAAGGCTGCTCAGTTTTGCACATTAGTCAAAAGTGCTGTTAATGCAACTACTGAGAGGGCTAATATGACATGTATTGGAAACTTGTTCTGTATACTATTGAATACATACATCTTCATTCAGTTTCTTTCTTATTTACAGTATTTGTAACTGTAACCAAACCAAGCTTATTATCAATGCAGGCCTACTGGAATTAATTCCTAATATTCAAAACAAAGCTTGTTCCCAGTCCTATGAGAGTTATATGGAACCAGAACAATTCAATTCCTGATTTGTCCTCAAGGGTTAGACTGCACTGCAGTTTGAGCCATATTTCCACAAAGTTGTATCTCAATATCTAACTAGCCTAGAGATCCGTTTGAGATTTGCCAAATCCTACCAAGGAGGAATACTTGACAAAATAAAATGTGTTCCTATGACGATGCTGCCCCAAGTTGTTGGAGGGTATAAATTGCCCTAGCCATATAAAACAAATTAACAGTGATGTTATATACACGCTGCACTATTTACGTAAAGCATTAACATGCAAGCAAATCCTTATGGTCCTATAGTATGTCTCTTGGTAAGTTAATATTAATGAATATGTATTTAAAATAAATATTGTATTAAGTTGTACAAGCAGAAGCCACATACATCACTTACTGAAAATGATAGAGCTTAGCAGTCCCTGGAAAAGTTGACTCTTATGGCAAATGCATCTGCTAAGTGTGCTGAAGATAACACTGCTTAAAATCATTTCACACCATGCTGCTTCTCTGGTCAGTGGCTACATCATGCAAGAGCAAAAGCAAAAAAACAAATAAATAAATAAACACACACACACACACACACACACACACACACACACACACATAGAGAATGTGATGCACAAACTACATTACTCACCACCAACAAATACTATCACCCATCATACCTTGCCATGCAGAGTGAGCCAGAACTATTCATATACATCTTATAGATCTTGCACAACTGGAATGCATTGAAATATTTCATATAACAATATTTCCAAAAGCTTACAAGGAACAGCATGAATTAACAACTCAATGCCAGCATCCCCTTGTTCTCCATTATTTGCCATTGAGTGTCTAATAGCAGCAGAGAAGATGTGGGAGTGCTGGAGCAGCAAGCTGACCTATAGCAGCTGTCTATCAATGCTGCTTTGGGTTCAGTAGATAACTGGTGTCCATGTGGTGTGTTGAAATCAAAATCAATGTTTAAAAGAAAATGCATTCTGTGAACCTCTGGGAGTGCATAAATATTCCTCAGGCAGCAAAAGAGAAAAAGAGAAAAAAACTATTGTTCCATCTAACAAACCTATCTTTTTAAGAACATTCATCCACCTGAGGTAAAAATTACAATGACCATGCCCAATCAAGATTTTATACACGCAAGTCTGGCATAGTTGGAGTTGTGAAAGGTAATGTATTGTCCCATGTTATTGAGACAGGGCTTGAATTTCATTTTTGTGTGCTGGGTGGATTTCCTCCCCTATGCTACAGCCAATGATTCCAAAATTTTAGGGGGGAGTGGCAAAACAAAATGCACTTTTGCATATATATATATACAGTACCAGTCGAACATTTGAGTACACATGCTGAACACTAAGTTTTTTTCATAATTGACAGTGTTTTGAGCTTGTATTTCAGGGGCAGTTAATCGCCGGTTTCGCAGACTTGTGACTCGAATGAACTTGTTCTCTGATTCTGAGGTCACCCTTGGCCTGCCTGACCTTGTTCGGTCCTCATGAGTGCCAGTTTCTTCAAATCTTTTGATGGTCTTGGCCACAGCAGTTACAGACACTTGCAAAGTTCTTGCGATTTGTCTTAAAGATTGACCTTCATTTCTTAAAGTAATTACAGTCTTTTTTCTTTGCTTAACTGAGCGTATTTTGTCATTTTATGTTACCTTACATTCAGGAATGACAAACTTGTGCCTATGCTACCTATATTTATAGTAATCATGGACCCTCACCTGTTAACAATAGTTGGTGACAAAAGGTTAATGTGTGTGTGTGTGTGTGTGTGTATATTACTGCATCATCATTCACAATGGTGTTGCTTTAAAATAAGCTGCTTTCAGGAGACCTAACAGCTGTTCATCACTGTGAGACTGAGCACTCTCCATTGCTTCTGCCATTGCCTGATGTGAAGTTTTTGCTGTAGCAGAAGAAAAAGGTGCTTTTCTTTTTAACCAGAGCTCCATTGCTTTTTTTGTTAACTCTTTACACTCAGCCCTATTTCCATCCGTTTTTCACTGTTTCATTTTTGTATGATTAACTACTTGAAAGTTTGTACTACATGCATGTAACATATCAAATGAAAGGCCACAAAATGTCATTTCATATTATGCAACAGGATCAGGCATCCTATCTGTGGTAGAGACGAGAATATATGTAAAAGAAAAAAAAAAAAGTTTTTCCAAAATAATCATATTTAGTCACTGCTATAAATATTGTAATCATAGATGGCTCAAAAAAAAAAAAAAAAACCTGCACCATTGAACCTCAATAAGAAATGAACATGGGGGCAAGTTGAACTTCTAAGCTTTCCAATGATACCACCCCTTTCAGTCTAACTGCTACAATGACAGAGCAATAGACACAGAACGAAACCTAAGCTGTGAACTCTATCACATGAGAGGCTTAACTTCAGGCGATCGTAGTTCCGGCTGGGAGTGCCATATACACACCGAATACGTCTTTGGAAAGCCCCTGTACTTTTTAAACCAGGCAGGTGGCTTTTACGTTGCCTGAGTAACATGTGCGTAACCTTAGGTGCGCTGGCGCACCAAAATGAATGGTGCCGAGTTTTAAGAGTTAAAGTGAAAGTCACCGCTTGCACAATAACACCTAGATAGACTTAATATCGTCTTTTTTTTCAAAACTGTTTAGTTACTGCAGTGTACTGAGTTTCTATAATCCTTACGGTAGCAGCCGAGAATCACGTACAAGAGAATAAAGTCTCGCAAAACTATCCAATATAAAAATGTCCAGCACTACTTTGATTTATTTATTTATTTTAACCAGAACTACTCAGAATGCAGGTCATAGTGGTTTCGTCACTGACACCCAATTCCTTATAGATTGTTGTAGCATTTCAGGCATTCTAAATTGGGTGAAACATACAGTAGCTTGGTATCTTAAAATATCTCTTTGGGATTTTCCCGCACTAAAAGTTGCAAATATGCGGGAGCAACTTGGAAAATGCGCGATTCCAGCAATCCCGCGCTGAAATTCAAGCCCTGTAAGAATAAAAGATGTATTCTTTTTCATGTAATGAAGAAAAAAGGATATTAGGAATAAAAGTGTTTCTTATTTTTTAAGGTGTAAAAGACATGCCCTGCTGTGCAGAAAATTAAAATAAAAATGTACCCAACTGCAGCTCAGACTTGTCCTGCTGGGCATTGATATCTTGTAGTACAATCTTACTGAAAATTTTTTGCACTTACAGACAGGTATTTCCCACTCAATAAATCAGATTTTTTTTTTTATCAAGTAAAAATGAATAAAATTTTTTGGATTACCTAATTTCTCAATTAGCATTCACACAGGAGGTCCCTGTTCACATTTAACCTTGGAAAGCAGACTCTCAGCAAAACAGTGTGAGAACAGAATAATACAGTATTTTCTGAAGAATATCCAAACAGTGTCCCAATGGTCCCCAAATCAGACACATTCTTGTGAAATACTTACAGCATACAGGCAAATGTATGCTGCCTACTGTGATACCTCTGTGATATGGTAATGTACTTGAATTCAGACATTAATTAATTATGTTAATGATAAAATAACTTTAGTCTCTTATGGAACAAACATATCTTTGTAATATATGGTAAAAAAAGCATGAACCTTATACTTCTCATATATAGAAATTGGCCCTTTATATATATATATATATATATATATATATATATATATATATATATATATATATATATATATATGGGATATATTTAAAATATATTTTAGTCTGTAATCCATATATTTATTTTATATGGATTACAGACTAATGAAAATATATGGTGCACCTTATATTTTAAATATATAAAAAGGTGCCAATTTCTATATATGAAAAATATAAGGATCATATTTTTCTACCGTATATTAAAAATATATGCTTTTTCCCCATTTAATATACTCCTTATTTTACATTTTTTGAAGATCAAGCTCATTGAACATAAACACTTTCTGCATGGTATTGTTACTTCCAAATTGTGTACCTTCTACAACAATTTCATTTTAAGTAAATGTTTCCTCATATTTGTTTTCAAGCTGCTTTTAGGTCTTTGATATACAAGGGCTTAGCTTTAAGTGGCAACAAAATGCAATAATAAAAGGGTCATTTACACTTACTTTTAAAGTATTAGATTCTGTTTTATCTCTATGATCTCAGACATCAAATACAAATCTTCTATATTGGATGTTTCTGATCCGAGCCTTGCTTGTTCTATGGGAATACTTCCAAACATCCCAGACTTGGTTGAAGCATCTTAACAAACACTGTTATGTTTGACTAATCTTTATATTTTTTATTTTTTTTTTTTTTTTTTAATCTCACAAAGGATGCCCATTGATAGGTGTCATGATATAATGAAGCAAAGTGAAGCAATGTCTGCTGAGTTGAGCCTTCTGAGATTGCTCAGAGTTCAGTGTGAAGGAAGCACTTGTGTCCACTGAAAGAGAACCATGGACTCCCTACCTGCCTATACACCTTTAGTCTTATTAGAAAAGATTTGATAGAATTCAGCCTGTACGAATGAACCCTCTATCAGACTCATGTGGCCCTACTCTTAAAGCATTTTGTTTTCTGGCAGGAATAGAATAAGTTTACATTTTTACAAGTTTTACCTTTTGGCAATATTTGAAATGATTTTGAATGGCGTTGCTGAAATACTGATTTTCACTGATTTATTTATTATGACCTTGCTGTTTTGAAAAGCCCAACTCTGCTGAAGTTGACAACACTGCAGAGATACAGGCTATGTTTACAACAGAAAAAACTGAAAAAAAATGAACTGGTACACTTTTGGAGTACCTTTGTAATACCATAAAAGTTTCAATTTACCTTCGGTACTCTGAAGTGGGCAGTATTGTATTTTAACTGGAGCGGGACTTTAATGAAAGTATAAATAAAGCACAATAAAGATATCATCATTAGCATGGGCTTTTATGGAATAGATGGACAATAGGCAATGTCAGATGGCAATAAAAAAAAAATCATAATAATGTGTATATAACAGTTTTAACTTCCACTTAACTTTTCCACTATTACCTTCAAGTAATATAAAGGGAAGAGTACAACAATTTGAAGTTTATAAATTAGGGCTTTCTGCCTAGGTGATTACATTTCAAGACATTGATTGATTCCTGTACAAGAGTTTCATGAAAAAAAAGTAACCATTTGCTATTTGACAACACCATAGTGATTTAAACTGTTGCTATTAGGATCCAAACAGAAAACAATAAAGGTAACAGTAGATCAGCACATAATCACTGTCACAGATTTTACTGTTCCTTGTAATGCCAGGACAAATAAGAATAAACCCCATTCCCTTTTTTGAAATGGTAAAGACAGGTTTCCTGAATTCAAACCTAAACCTATTTAATTAATAGAACATTTAAAAAAATAAAGTAAAACATCTTCCTTACCTGCGAAGAAACAGTGACCTTGCTATAAATGACTTAAAAGTTGCATTAAAATTTCTGAAAAGGTTACATGATCTGGGCTTTAGTATAGAATGAGTGGGGTGTGTCGAATAATAGCCAATTCTAGGCTTTAATTGTAAATCAGTGAAGCAGATAGGGTTCGTATGGTAATGCTCATGCCAAACTGTTTAAATTTATGATTCTTCTTACGGAAGGTCTTTCCATCTTAAAAAATTAATTTCCAGTGGTTGACCTCCATAGTCTTGTCTCTTAGATAATTTGTAAAGCTTGACTTTACTGCTTGCTGCCATTGATTTGCCTAATCTAAGTTAAGCAACCATTCCAATCAGTGGTGGCTCGTGACCTCTGAGTCAGGGGAGGCACAAGTGCAGGGGTGGGGGGGTGTAATGTATTTATTTGCCATCAATCTCTTCTAAAGGGATTACATTTGCAATAACATTGAACATTTAAACAAAGTAGTTTTTTTTTTCAGTATTCAGTATTATTAGCATTACAGAGATAGGGATTTTTAACATGATTTCTAACATGATTTTCAGCTTTAACATTGACAGGGAGTTAAAGTAACAGGTTCATAAATAACAGTTAGGTCCATATGAAATCCACTTTATTACTTTCTGATTTCAGTTTTTATCGTTTTAAAAAATATAATTAGGTTGATTTAATTTAACTTACTGTATGTACATAGGCGCAGCAAACAACACAAAATTATAAATCTAGAGGCTTCTGTTTTTTCCATTCGGTTTGAGTTCGTGTGCATTGGAGTCAGAGTCGTTTTTAATTAAATTGTATTGAAAAATAGTATGGTTACCTTTAAAAATGGGTTGTGGAAGTAAACTTTAGAGTTAGTTTTTAAAGTTTCTAAGCATTTTATCTGGGGATTTTCCAGTTATAAAAGTCCTCTTTGACATTCTGAAAGGCTGTTACTGTATTCATGAAGTAACTTTGCTTACAGTGAAAAAAAAAAATACACACACAGCACATTGTGTCTCATCTTACCATAGCAAGAACCAGCAACGTCATTTTTTTTTTTTTAGCTACCTGCCTGTCCTGTATAGTATGCATGCCAATTAAAGTTGTACAAGTCCCCTTGAAATATGTAATCTCAAACATAATGCTCGACTGCACGTGAAATTACTTGTTGTTATTACAGTAGCAAATTCAACTTTGGTTATGGCTTCCCTTCAGATTGTATCTTGAGTTTTTCAGTCTAATCTAGCGTGGCAAACTGAGTCTTAATCAGCCAATCAACTGCGTTATCCTGCATTTCACATTTGAAGCCTTCACAAGACAGGCGCCAAAATAAAACAATAACAACATATATTGTGTTTCTTACCACTGATGAGATGCAAAACTAAACAATGCAATTTCAGTCAACACACCTACATTAACTGCACATACAACTGCATTTAAAATTTGTGCCCAGATCAGACGATCTGCCACTGCTAAAATTGTGTTTAATGGGAGAGGGGAGGCTCCAGGACCAGAACACCATCTGCCGCTACTAGTACTGTAAGCACATGTCTCTCAGCAGCCAGAATTGCTGTTAATGTAGGAATGTTGAATCTAGGGTTAAGTTCAAATATCTGTTTTCTTAAATTTTAGCTAATAATTGTATTTTATTTTATTGAACATTATTATATTATAATGCTATAAATATATTATTATTTTTTTCCCTTGAAAAGTTGAGGAGGCTCTGCCATTCATAAAGTGTGTTTATATGGTGTTTAACTTTAGAAGTGGCTAAGAGTTAAAAATGTCTAGGTGAGACGTCTAAGAAATTCCAGCTGGTATTCACAAAACTTAATACAACCTTCTTGCTAGACATGGCTAATGTGAAAGATAGACAAGGTTTATCCTTTGTTAATGCAAACACAAGTACGAATGCATTAACAGCCACATGCTCCAGATGCCACAGTGCTCTGGTATGATTTTAAGTCATAGCTCTACAAATTTCTTCGCAGAGACACTATACTTTTTTTTTAGTTTGTTTAAAAAGTCAATACTTTACCACTAAAGTTACACTCCCTCATACTTTGACAAGACTACATTGCTGTATTTAAAAAAAATGCAAACACAGTGTTCTGAAAGATCTCCCCCTACATGTTTTGTCATCAATGATGCCTGGCAGCTCCCTCATGAACTAGAGGACTGAAGATTAATGGTTGACCTCCATTCCCGCTGCCAAGCTACTGCCCCTGTCTGCAGGCCCTCAAAGAACACTCTTTCTTATAAAAAGCTTAGTTTTCGTTCTGTAGAAAATATATTTCACACATTCAAACAGTATTATTTCATGTCTAACATTAGTTGACATCAGATCTCAGACAATTAAACATTTGCCTCAGCATTTCATTCACCACTTAGAGTGTGCAGCATTACTACTTGCCATTGCGACATTGTTAAAGCCTATACATTTGCAACATTGCAGCCACAAAAACCAAAGAAAGAAAAAAACATGTAACAATGTAACAAACCATGTGCATTTATTATTACTGTACTAAATAAAACAGACATTCTAAAGCAATAGCAAAGTAAGAAAAGTACGGAAGCATCCTACTGCCAATTACAAAAAAAAATTTAAAAAATCCTATGTAGGACTTTTTTTTTTTTATAATCTCCTAATTAGGACTAAAAAATCATATGTAGGAGTTTAAAAGAATTAGGAGATAAAAAGTCCTATGTGGGAGATAAAAAAAAGTCCTAATTAGATTTTACTTTTTTTTTTTTTTTTCATTGGCACTAGGATACTTCCCTAGGGAAAAAATCATGTAAAGAAAATTAAATAGACGCTAGACACTTCTATTTTTCGTAAGACAACTGATAGAAATACGATTTTACATGCGAAAAGTGATCATCCAAAACATTTAATTTCTAATATACCTTACGGGCAATTGTCACGTTTAAAACGTATTTGTTGCAACCCATTATGAAACTAAAGCTTTGGATATGCAGAATCAATTTTGATCTAGAGGCTATAATAATACAACGTTAAAACTAGCATAAAACAAAGAGGTATACTTAACACAAATAGATTTAATAGAGCCCGTTGATAATAACCAACCAAACAAAGAAAGAATGACGTTTGTAATAGAACATAACCACGTCTCCAATCAAATCAAAAAAATCATTTTGAAACATTGGAGCATGCAAAAATGTGACCCTAATCTGGGTATCCTATTGATTATTCCACTGAGATTCTGTTTTAAAAGAGGTAGGAACTTAAAAGATTCAATGGTTTCTTCTATGTACTGTGTAAATCATCTTCCAGTGACAACTGGCTAACAGCAATTAGACATGGTAATTATCGTTGTGGTAAATGCATGCATTGCTCTAACACTTTTAATACTAAGTATTTTAACCATCCACATACAGTAAAAAATATAAAATACAAGGTTTTATCAATTATCTCATGTCATGTATATGCTTAAATGCCCTTGTGTCTTAATATACATTGGTCAAACGAAACAAAATTTAAAAACAAGGATAGCGGAACATAAGGCAGCTATTCGCAATAATAATTTGGATTATGCAATTGCTAGACATTATCAAACAATGAAACAATGTTCAGTTTCAAGCCTTAAATTTGTTGGGTTAGAAAATACCCGATAGAGGGGGAAAAATAATAAAATTAAAAAGGGAAGCCTATTGGATATTTACTATAAAAACAATAGAAAGCATGGCCTTAATGAGAATTTAGATTTAAGTCAATTCTTGTAAATGTTCTAATTGGCATTTTAATAATGAATATAATTGGAATGTTTTGACATGTGAGGGGTTAGCGTCTACCTAATTGTTGTTTGATTTTAATTGAAAAAGAAAATATGGGCTATTCACCTATCAATTGCATGGAGATACACGTATTAATAAAGTGTTATAAGAAGATTTAAATTTTCCATTAACTAGTTAATTGATAGTATGACAGAATGTAATTAACGATGACCTGTATAAAGAGAGTTGCCACTCATATTTGATTACTGTATTCAACCTGACGAAGACTCATTTGAGTCGAAACGCGTCGTGGGCGTGGACTTTTAATCTCTTGTTTGTTTAAATAAAATGAAAATAGTTTTTTAATCTCCGAGTTAGTGTGTATCATTAAGGAATATTACAAAGCGTGCAACCTTAATTGCCTCGATCATCTTGAGCCATAGAAAACTGAAATCTGAATGATTATCCCTTACTTATTGGCATAAATCAAGAGACAATCAAACATAATATAATATATATATATATATATATATATATATATATATATATATATATATATATATATATATATATATATATATTATATATATATATATATACATATGCACATATGTATGTAGTGTAGGGCAGAGGGATCTGTAACACCCCCTCTCTGTGTGTGGTGGGAGGGGTGAGGGGGCGGAGCTGGGACGACTATTTAGTTTGCATGTCCACTTTTTTTGCTCTGTGTATATGCACTATTATTCTATGTTTTGTTATGGTTTGGCATTTAAACGGTTAAAAATGAAATAAAAGTAAGGCATTCAGATGACTCCAGCTGACATTGATAAACATAAATAAATAAATAAAATTAAAAAAAAAGATAAAAGCACCTACTCAAACATATTACAATGCGTTGTTGTAATATCTAGCTATATCTAACATATTAGTACTGGGAATGCCACAGAACACACAGTATGTGAAGATTACAAATAAATAAATAAATAACATTTCTGTTTAGGCTAGATAGTTGTTAGCTTGGTTAGTTTTTTATCTATTAATTAAATTATATTCATTGAAAAAGGAAAGCGACAACCAGACCGTTATTATTGTTTATAGTAACCCTGGTTGTTCTAAGAGTAGGTTTCACATGTTTATACTTTGCCTTTGAGCAAGACGCCTCTGGGTAAGAACTACATCAGAAGCAGATCTTTAGAGAGAACATATTGATTTACAAAAATGACACATTATGGGTATGTGTAAACTAATTGAAATAAGTTATATGTACTTAATACAATTCATTCAATTCAAGATCAATTCAAGAATGAGCCCTAAATTCGACTGCTCATTGATTAGCTTAGACGCATTCAAAGATAGGCATGCTTTACAAATATGGAACCAAAAATAACCACAAAAATAAAAACATTTACACAATCCTAAGACAAAAACGTGTTTTATGAAAACACCACTATATACATTACACAATTATATGCCCTTTGATATATGCTGTAGTGTTTTGTTTTCAAGAGAATGTCTGTACAGAAACATTTAACATTTCAGGGCTGGTAGGGATTTACAAAATATGTGTCACAGCAGAACATTTCAATTACTTGGACTCACAGTGAAAAAAAAACACAACTTAAGCAACTTAGTTTCTTCGAGATTTTTGCTGTACAATAAGTGTTGAGGTAATTTGGTAAATATTTTTGGAAAAGCAAAATAGAACATAATAGTCCAATGCAAACATCTTCATGCAGTGAGGCTCACCCAATTCATGCTTGCATACACAGCACAATCACGAGAGATGATACTCCACAGCATTGTCAACAGAAAAAACGAAACAAAACATTGTATACACTATACAGTTTGTCCAACAAGTGGACATCCTTGAATTACAATACTGTAACATAGTGCCATTAGTATAAACATCTACATCTCAAGGATTGATATAGGATTAGGATATAGATATATTATATATATATATATATATATATATATATATATATATATATATATATATATATATATATATATATATATATATATATATATTCTTTCTCTTTTCCTTTTTCTTTTCTGAATCAGGAGGAAGGGTGACTCTCGACTATGGATTCCCTAAGGTTTCCCCCTGTCGCCTTTTGGTGAGTAAGGATTGTTCCTTACCTGAGTGCTGGACGGTTTAATTCTGCAAGGTGAAGGAACTTGACGTGGGCCTGTCCCAACGGAAAGTGGTCTCAGCTCACTCGCAAGATATGTTTTTTACGTAGTTAGGCCAGAAACGAGGGCCGGCTTTCGAGCTCCAGTGGACAGACCCGGATCAAACAAAGGTTTTCATTTTAAGCAGGTCTGTATTTTGGTGGAGGGTGTTCCTGAGTGTCACTCGTCCCACCCGCTGGCAAGATATGTTCTCATTTTTATTGAATTTATTTTTTCCTTTTAGGTAGTTCAGCCAGCAGAAGGAGCGGCTATATGGCTCCAGTGATCAGACCCTAAATTAATTTGTCAATACGTTACAAAGACTCCTCTATCTTTTTTTTACAAATATCTTATCATAATCGTGAGCTGTGCGATTGGTTTGCATTACAAGGTAGGTTAGGCTACTTCATCCTTTTGGGGGAAGGTGGCCCAGAGTGGCACTTGTCCTGCACGTTGGCATTAGTTATCATTAATCAATACACATTACATCATAGTTCAGCCAGGGTATAGGGATGGCTATCGAGCTCCAAAGAACAAGGCCATGGATAAGCCAAATTATATTAAGTTTTATTATGGTCATTTGTCAAATCCAATAAAGAATCATTCAATTCAAATCTTGTGCATGTCTCCTTTCTGAAAAGCAAGTAGATTTCACTCACCCCAACAACAACAAGAGATGAAAGGAGTGTTGAGGTGTCTTTGCTGCCTTACAGCACAGACAGGGGGTTTAAATAACTGCACAGCTTTTAAGAAAGTGTCCTTGCAGGAGTGATGCAGCGCTACAGGCCATTGAGTTTCCATGACTTGCTCGGTTGATCAGTTTAGACAGCACGGGAAAGAAAAAAAATAAAACATCTATTTGGATTTGGATTTGGAAAATGCACATCTGGCCAACTCCATGAAAATTAGAATGTAACAGAAGATGCGGAGGAGTTAACAGAGTGTTAATATTTTAGCCAGCTTGTCTATGACAGTAACTGAAAAATAAAGAAATGTGTTCACTACCCTGGAATTTAGATATAGTTGTATTCCCTGGCATTTGATTAATCTAGTTCTATTTCCTGGCATGTTATGTAAACAGTTCCCTGGAATTTCAAGTATATACTTCACTCACTGGCATTTTATGGTCACAGAAAATAGTTCCTTCGCATTTAATGTACAGAGTTCCCTGGCATTTAATGTCTATAGTTCCCTGGCATTTAATGTATATAGATCCCTGGCATTTTATGAATAGAATACAGTTCCATGGAGTTAGTTCTCTGGCACATCAATTGTATATAGATCCCCATCCCACAATTTCAAGATAATAAAAAACACCCACTACATGACATCAAAGCATGCAAAAGCAATATGTGTGCAAAATATACATGTTTGTGTAATACATTAGAACACTTATTATTTGTAGTAGTATAATTGCTTAATGCACTTTAATTGTTTGTTTTGTAGATGTGTTTTGCGGTTTATTTTGCACTATTTTTAATTTCTTTTTCACTTAATTGCTTATTTAGAATTTGATTTATATTCACGTGTAGAATGTTTCCAGCCATTTACTTTACTAACGAGGTGCCACGTTAACTAGCTAGAGAAATGAACAACACCTGCTGTTAATGATAGGTGGGGTGTAAAAGACGGGATAAAACATTGAGAGAAGGGTTCCACCATACAATGGGAGGGAAGAGATTGTTTTAAAAATGAAACCAAGCACCAGTTATAGAGAATTGTTTTAAAGAAAGATCGCAGCAGACGAGCATTTTTTAAGCATGTTTTCCTGATATTGAGCATTTGATTTTACTAGGACTTTGCCGCACCTTCTTTTAAACGCGTTATCTGGTTCTTGCTGAGCTTGCCAAAAGGTGCATGCTGAAGCGGATTGTCTCTGGGTTAAACTGCCTGCTCCAGCTGGGTTTAGCGCAGACTTGTTGCATCTACAAAGGATTAAATTAGCGGGACAGTGCTTGGGAGTGTTTTTCCTTGGACACCCTACTTCGGCTGAATGTGGCTTCCTAAAGTAGTTGCTGAATCTGAGAGATGGGGAAGTTCCAGCTACATAGATACCTGGCTAAGTATTTAAAACTAAATGCTGCTGTATCGTTTTGATTGAACAAAAGGTTTCATAATTGTAGGTCTTGATATATTCCTCCTGATTGCCTGTTTGTAATTTTGAGATTATAATTAACGGACTGGGTTTCAGGGAGCCTTTTACTGTTTGAATTTTATTAGTTTATTGTTTTAACGGTCTTTAGTATTTTAACTGGGGACTACATTAGTTGGTGTTGCTCGTTATAAATAATAAATTGTGCTTGGTGTCTTGGGGACAAAGTATGTGCATTAAAAGTACATAAGCCAAAAGTATAGTTGAGGATTTGGTGCTACCTCATTCTAAAGGAGAAATAAATGTTTTGCTGGCTGTTTAAGGTCAGTGCAGACCTGGTTCAAGACTTGTAAGCACTAGAGTGTATTGAGTAGTTTTATTTTTTCAATTTTTCCTGTTTTCTGTATCAATAAATATTGTTATTATGCTACCACAGTATGCTTTGTCATCTTTTGGGATGATAATCTGTGTAATGTGCAACTCCCTTACCAATTTTTCCAAATGGAAAGAACCTGTGTGGGCCAGTTTAAATTGACTTCTCATTTAGTTGTCCCATCATGACTGGTACTGATGTAGTCAGACTATAACTACGTTGGCCACCAAAAAAATTTACTTGGCCACTATGCTTTGAAAGCTAGTGGCCAAATGGCCATCAGCATACACAGTGATTCGTCCCACCCTGATTAGAAGTAATAAAACAGCAGTCAGGTTTTTAGACTGTTTTACATGGCCAACAACTTAAATAGTGTTATGCTGAAAATAGTGGGTATGGATCCACAATCCACTACTCAATTTTGCACTACTATTTATTATGAAAAGTAAACAAAACATTTAGGCTTGTTACAGTTCATTACTCAGGTCTGTGATAATCTTTTGGGTAACACCTTAAATCAGGTGTCTAATCACACTGCAGTTGCAATGTATTAGCATGTGGCTGTATTACAACCACATGTGTAAACACAATGCAATGCATTTTGGAATAACATGCAATTTGCATTGTTATCACACAGTGTGACTGTTATGCTAATATGAAGTATTATCATCTTTTGTAAATGATCCTGTCCTCAAAATGAAGATTATGGTATAGAGCATTGTGTGCATGCTGATACAGTACAGTTACATACAGGGAGACAACCACAGAGCATAAAATTGAACAAGGCAGTGCTTCTTTGAAATGGAACATTCACTTTGGTCATTCCATCCTACACCTCTATGGGTGGTTGCATCAGTCACTCTTTCTCAACTTATTTGGCTTTACAGTAAATATAATTGATGAAACAATAGGTCATTGTAACCTTGTCAAATGTTGTTTCATTTAAGTCACAGCAAGCTAAGGTAGTATACATACTTTAGGTTAAAGATTATTTATAAGAACTATGCAAGCGTCTAATTAAATAATACTTACAAAACAGTGCATGTTGATCGTTGATGATCAAATTAATATAATAACCACATCAGGTTCTACTCAATTATTATTATTTTTGTTTGCCAAAACAAAACTCAAGTCTAGTAAAACGGTCACTTCGCAAGCCCATACAATAAGTATCGAAGTAGCAACAACACACAGCTTATTGTTTGGCTGGTAATATCTGCAGCATTTTGTTACCACTGTGGCATATTTCTGTGATGTATTATTTCTGTGAAAGTGTCCCCAAAAGTAAACTTTCAAACCATTAAGTAAACATTTTCCAGTATTGTATCAGTAACACATATCAACTGCACGGCTCTTGAACCAGTTCTGTGAAGTTACAAATTGGTTCAATTAGACATTTTAGAGAACAGCAGGTCATAGTAACCTGGTCAACTGTCTTGTCACTTAAGTCATGGCAAGCTAAGGGAATGTACATACTTTAGGTTAAAGATGAGTTATGAGCAATAAGTACACTGTGTTAAAAATGTCATGTTTTTTGTATGTGTAAGTCAGATAGTGACATAAAGAGTGGCCACTATATGCTAATCTTAATTCATATGAAGAAGCACTCATTTAAAAATTGCCATTGGTTATTTAATGGATCCCTCAGTAAAAGAGTTTCCAGTAACACACTGAAAAACATGCCTGACCTTATTCTAATGATGGATATCATGCCCCTTAAGTTAATTGAAGTCGTTCCCAAGATAGTGTAAGTCTCGACATGACTACTAAACTAGACCGCTTATAAAGAGTTTTCCCATTTTGCATCCTGCATTAATTGAAGCCACTCCCTGAGCCAATGCAGCAGTGACTGGAAAGAGACCTGTGAATGATATATCTGTCAATGGCACTAAATTTCAAATTGTTCCCCAGGGACAGATTTAAAATGAATTATGCATATTAAGTACGCTGGTCTGCTTTGTTGTGAGGACATTTGTCCACTGGAATCTTGGCTGCAGATTCAAGAAGTATTATGTGGTGACTTGCAAAGGCTTTACAAACTAGACAGATTAATAAAAACCACTGGTGCTAGTACAATCCTAAACAGTTAAACTGGAAATCTCCCATGTAAAAGTTTCAAATTCATGTCCAGTGACACTTTTGGAACTACATTTGGTCCCTTGCCCAACAGAAACAATATGGATTGGAGGAAGGTGGCTTCCTTTTTTTTTTTTTTTTTTAGGCCTATCACACTTATTGAATACTAAAATGTGTCCCTTAAGAAGTGTTTGGATATCCCTACAACATAGTTACCAGTGAGTAAGTATGAATATGTGGTTATTTGTTCACTTAACTCACTCACTGTCAGATACTAAATCAAGTTATCAAACATTTGTCTTCTAGACTTTGTTTTTTATAGTTCTTTTTGAAATTGTTCTTTTGAAAACACGGTCAGTTACGGTATTGCACCGACTATGACAGATGCTTTCCATTCCTGGTTCAGTGTATTTTTGCACAGGTATTTTAAATGTATTCTGAGATACCTGAAGGTAAAATAGATCAGTCAGTGGCTTATGTATATTCATACAAATGTAATCATCTCACCTTAATACACAGGCATAAAGGCCAATGTCTTGTAATTCTGCAGGTCGAAACCATATTGAATCCTCTTCTTTACTCATTCTAACACCATCAAAAGGTATGGGTTCTTCAAAGTCCCCGTGCCCAGTGCTCTTGTACCACATCAGACTCAGTCCTGCACTCTGAGCTAATGTGTAGTTTGCTCTGATATATCCATAAAATAAAGCACATTTAATTCGTACAGGTTCACCGAAAAGCACTTTGTATTTCATGTAGTCCACAGACCAATCCGTGCATCCGTCAGCTGCAAAAGAAAAGGAAAAAAAAAACAGAAATAAATATACTACAGAAGACAAGGACAAGAATTATACTGGTTACTATGTGCTCAAGTAAAATTGGATGACATTAAAATCTTTCAACATCAGCGTTGTGTAATGTTTTCATGGAATGTACACCCTGAAGCTGAAATAAAAATGTCAAAACTTGGTATTTGGTTCTAAGATTAACGATTAGCTTGGTATCACTTGGCCATGTTGCTGGAAAACACTGCTGACTGTACTAGATTTGTTCAATATTACAGTGTGTGTGTGTGTGTGTGTGTATATATATATATATATATATATATATATATATATATATAGATATATATATATATATCATATAATATAAAACATCATAATAATAATAATAATAATATATTTTATTTTATACGGTGACTTTCATAGTGGACCACCATCACAAAGCACTTTACAGAGGTAGGCTGTGAACTGTGCATTATATCACTAGCAATAGGGCATTGATTTAACATCTCAGCCGCACGATGGAGCACAAGGAGGTTAAGTTACTTGCTCAGGGTCACACAGTGAGTCAGTCAGTGGCAGAGGTGGGACTTAAACTAGTGATCTTCTGGTTTCAAGCCCTGGACTTTAACCACAGGACCACCCTGCCTCCTCACTGATACAAATGTTTTATTTTTATTATTTTGCACTTTAATTCAGTGTACACCAGAACTAATGCACACTATAGTGTTAACACATGCTGTTTAATTGTTGCAAGACTAGGTATCAGTAATGACATCTTTCTTGCAAACTCTGTCTACTTAAAAAGCTATCGAGATACAAACAATGATGCGTTAAATCAGTGAAAATCACTTATATGAGGAAACAATGAATAAAGACTAACAAACATAAAGTAACCTGCATTAATATTCACGTATCAGTTTATTAAATTTAAAAAGGTTCACAAGTCACTTGGCATCAATGACTTAAAAACGTGAACTGTTTTAAGACATGTACATACATCTTTATTATAATGGAATTACACTTTGAGTTGTGTAGTGTAATTGATATCAACTACATATCCAAGCATAGATCAGGTAACCAATTAAAAATCTCAAAGGAAACCAAGAAAGGTGATGGGCTTTGTGATTTAATTATTATATAATTAAGAGTGCAATACAAATAAACCTGCTGCCCACACCAGTTAATTGCATATTAGGTACCATTGGGAACAATGTAAAACAGAAAATGTTTATTTTTTTTATTTTTTTAAATTTTTTAACAAATAGAATTTACAACAACAGACAAAGCCACTGCTGGCTTTGCTTTAATGAAGTTTAACAGAAAAACAACTTTTTAAAATGTGTTTGGTTTCTAAATGCACGTTTTCAATGCAAAAACCTAAAATAAATAGTCAAGTGCCTACCGTAAAAACAAAAATATAAGTCGTACAGGTGTATAAATGCCCCCCCTTTGAAACAACAATTTCAGGACAAAGCCTATAGATCACATCAGTGTATAAATCACTCCTCCCTTTTTAGGACCCCCTAAAAATACCTAGAAAATAGACTTATACAAAGGTTTTTACGTGATCAGAATTAATTCTAATTCTATCTGGGTTTATACATTTTATTCAGTCAATTACTATAAACCTCAGTGTTTAGATCTTTTTTTTTTTAAAAAAATAGGTAGAAATACCATAAAAAGGTCAGAAGAGTATTAGCCCTACCTAACTGCTTGCATGTATTATCATGCCACAAGGAGTTGAGCATTTATCTTTGCATGCTACCAAATTGAATGCATGGCAAGAAATAGTCTGCAATTACAACTTTTGTGGAAGACGTATTATAGAACCACCTTTGGGATTCACAATGCTGAGACATGCCAATCATTGTTTATTATGTGAAAACGGATGGGATTACAGAGTCTTGTCCTATAATTAAGACTCCAAATGACTGTAGAAACAGCTGCAAGACATCTTTATAGCGGACTATTATAGAACCAATACAACCACATTCTTCTTGTGTGTGTGTGTGTGTATGTTGTTTTTTTTTTTTATTTGGGGGGGGGGGGGGGGGGGGGGGGGGGGGGGGGGGGTGCTCAAACAGCCGCTGATTTCACGAGGAAATGGATTCAATATTTTGATCACACAACATGCAGTATAAACTAATACTGTGGTGCATATTGTAAACATTAAACATTACTGGCATATTTGTATATTTGTGGTAGGCGTTGGGGAAACAAGCTCTTAGGAGTGCAGCCGGAACATTTCAGGGAAATTAGAAGTATGATGTTTGTTTTTTGTGAAACAGGATCTTTGACGAGAACAAGACTGGGGATCAAGGTCTGGCTTATTTGAAAATTAACATTAATGTCCTTTATCCAGAGTAGGATATACAGTACTGTGCAAAAGTTTTAGGCAGGTGTGAAAAAATGCTGTAAAGTAAGAATGCTTTCAAAAATAGACATGTTAATAGATTATATTTATCAATTAACTACATGCAAAGTGAGTGAACAGAAGAAAAATCTAAATCAAATCCATCTTTGGTGTGACCACCCTTTGCCTTCAAAACAGCATCAATTGTTCTAGGTACACTTGTACAAAGTCAGGGATTGTGTAGGCATATAGTCAGGTGTATGATTAAACAATTATACCAAACAGGTGCTAATGATCATCAATTCAATAGGTAGGTTGAAACACAATCATTAACTGAAACAGAAACAGCTGTGTAGGAGGAATAAAACTGGGTGAGGAACAGCCAAACTCAGCTAACAAGGTGAGGTTGCTGAAGACAGTTTACTGTCAAAAGTCATACACCATGGCAAGACTGAGCACAGCAACAAGACACAAGGTAGTTATATTGCATCAGCAAGGTGTCTCCCAGGCAGAAATTTCAAGGCAGACAGGGGTTTCCAGATGTGCTGTCCAAGCTCTCTGGAAGAAGCACAAAGAAACTTGCAACGTTGAGGACCGTAGACACAGTGGTCGGCCAATGAAACTTACTGCAGCAGATGAAAGACACAACATGCTTACGTTTTCGCAATCGGAAGATGTCCAGCAGTGCCATCAGCTCAGAATTGGCAGAAAACAGTGGGACCCTGGTACACCCATCTACTGTCCAGAGAAGTATGGTCAGAAGTGGCCTTCAAGGAAGACCAAAAAGCCACACCTCCGAAGTGGAAACAAGGCCAAGCGACTCCACTATGCACGAAAACACAGGAACTGGGGTGCAGAAAAATGGCAGCATGTGCTCTGGACTGATAAGTCAAAATTTGAAATATTTGGCTGTAGCAGAAGGCAGTTTGTTTGCTGAAGGGCTGGAGAGTGGTACACGATTGAATGTCTGCAGGCAACAGTGAAGCATGGTGGAGGTTTCTTGCAAGTTTGGGGCTGTATTTCTGCAAATGGAGTTGGGGATTTGGTCAGAATTAATGGTCTCCTCAATGCTGAGAAGTACAGGCAGATACTTATCCATCATGCAATACCATCAGGGAGGCATCTGATTGGCCCTAAATTTATTCTGCAACATGACAACGACCCCAAACATACGACGAAAGTCGTTAAGAACTATCTTCAGCGTAAAGAAGAACAAGGAGTCCTGGAAGTGATGGTATGGCCCCCACAGAGCCCTGATCTCAACATCATCGAGTCTGTCTGGGATTACATGAAGAGAGAGAAGCAACTGAGGCTGCCTAAATCCACAGAAGAACTGTGGTTAGTTCTCCAAGATGTTTGGGCCAACCTACCTGCCGAGTTCCTTCAAAAACTGTGTGCAAGTGTACCTAGAAGAATTGATGCTGTTTTGAAGGCACAGGGTGGTCACACCAAATATTGATTTGATGTAGATTTTTCTTCTGTTCACTCACTTTGCATTTTGTTAATTGATAAATATAAACTATTAACATGGCTATTTTTGAAAGCATTCTTACTTTACAGCATTTTTTCACACCTGCCTAAAACTTTTGCACAATACTGTACATCAAAATCATCTCAAGATATTTATATAACACCTTTCATGGCAGAGCCATCTCAAGCGCTTAACAGAAAACAGTTCAAAACAACAATACAACTGCAAAAACTATACAGACAGTAATACAACTAGCACATAACAATATATCAAAACATCAAAACAGTAAAATAAAAATGAATCAGACTAAAATGGAAACGATAGATCATAAAAATAGGTTTACAATCTTAAAATTTGCAACAGTTGAGGCCTCTCTTATAGAGCCAGGAAAAGTGTTTCACAGTACAGGGGCTCTACAATTGAACACTCTACCACCTTTGTTTTTCTTAACCCTTTGCCCGTTTTAACCGTTTTTTCGTGCATTTTTGACCGATGACACACCCTGTGTTCTGTGATGTCTCATAGCAATAATAAGCCGTGTGGTTATTTATGGGGGGGCATGGCTTACATATTTATTTATTTATATTCCACTAGTTAACAAATTATATCATTGGAAACAGCTACTTCAGACCTTTCTATTAATATATTGGGTTTTAAATTCTGATTTAAGGTTACCAAACAACAAGCAATAAAATACAACATGTTCATGTGCATGTCCAAGTATGGGAGTTCTGATTAGGCGGCAAAGGGTTAAAAGCCCTTGGGACAGTAAGCAGCCCAGCATCCTGGGATCGGAGAGGCCAACCATCAATATAAGGACTAAAAGACAAGTATGATGGGGCCAGACCATTCAGAGCTTTGTATGTTAAGTGTAGGATCTTCAAATCAATCCTAGTCCACACCGGGAACCAATGTAGAGCTGCTAGCAGAGGAGAGATATGGTCATTTTTTTTGCTCTTGTTAAAACCCTGACTACAGCATTTTGCTGCGATCGGGATAAAACAGCTTGGGATATCTGAAAACAGGGTGTTACAATAATCAAGCCTAGATGATACAAAGGCATGCATCAATCTCTCAGCATCCTGTAGCGAAAGAAATCATTTTAGTTTAGCAATATTTCTAAGGTGAAAAAGTGACACTGGTTACATTCCTAATATGAATTTCGAATGAAAGATCTGGGTCAAAAATTACAACCAAGTCCCTCATTTCAGCTTTCGGCAAGAAAGGGAAGATATCCACTAGAAAAAAAAAAAGCTTATTTGTACTGTTTACTTGACACTTTGATCCCAAAAGCATTACCTGAATTTAACAATAAAAAGTTGTCCAACATCCATAGCTTAATATCAGCGAGGCAGGTAGTCAGAATATTTGAAGATAAAGCATCACATGGTTTTAGAGACAATTAAGTATCATAGGCATAATAATGAAAATTAACATCATGTCTACAGACAATATCGCCCAAGGGCAGCATGTATAGGGAAAACAAAACTGGTCCAAGAACAGAACCCTGGGGGACACCACATGTAACTTCAAATAGAAAGGAAGAATCTTCCTCAATCTTAACATATTGTAGCCTATTTGAAAGATAGAATTTAAACCAAGACAGGATACTACCTGACAATCTAATAAGACTTAAGACATTCAATCAAAATAGGATGATCAGTAGTGTCAAATGCTGCACTAAAGAATCTAAAAGAATAAGAACCGAGGGTGAGCCCATATCTGATGACAAGAGCATGTCATTTACCATTCCACTGAGAGCTGTTTCAGTGCTATGGCCGGGCAGAAACCTGAGTGAAATTTCTCATATATATATATCAGGTACTGCTAGGAAGGTATTAAGTTGGTTAGCTACCACTCTCTCTAAAACTTTAGATAGAAAGGGGAGATTACAAATAGGCCTAAAGTTGTTAAGGATTTTGGGAGCCAGAGTAGGTTCTTTAAGCAATGGTTATAGTACATCAACCTTGAGGAGTTGGGAACAGTACCAGATAAAAGCGAGATATTAATAATATTTAAAGCGGAATTATTAATCCTAGAAAAAACTTCTTTAAGCAGTTTAATAGGAATGGAGTCTAAAGCACGTGTAGTGGATTTTGTCCTACTAACTAGGTCAATTAAATCTATTATTAATTAAGGTGAAAGAATCAGGTTTGGTCCAGTGTAGCAGGTCCCAGAGGAGTAGTTTTGTCAGTGTTGCAGCATGGCTTGTTTAAATTGAGTGTACTATTAGATATCAGATTTCTTCAATTTCCTGTACTATTAGAGTATCTGATTTCTTATATCAAGTTTTTTTTTTTTTTTTTTTTTTTTTTTTAGTAAAGTGATTCATAAAATTATTACTGCTGGCTGGCAGAAGACTGTACATTCTTGTCAGGCCATAAACAATTAGGTGACAATCATTAACATGTAGAAATGCTACCTTACTTTGGTGTGGCTCATTCACATCATTTAGTGGATGTCTTTTTTTTTTAAAGTATGCACATTTTTAAAAAGTTCTACAAAGACTAAATAAGTATGTGCTATCTTATCATTATTTAACAGGCAAATATAAAATGCATGTATAAAATATATAATACATGCCGCCTATAGTACCAAATTCAAGATAAATTCCCATAAGAAACAAATAAATCGTAAAGCAAGAAAACATGAACAGACGTTTAAATCTTAAAAGCAGAAAGCAGTTTAACACACGTAAGTCCTTATTTACCTTAGTTGAGTGGAAATGTGTCCTTGAGTGTTATACTTGTGTGTTTTATGCAATCAGTGCCAGGTTACTTTACTGCAGCACATTACTCAATGACATATGAAGATTTTTCTTGATGGTGGAATCTTTCATGAGTGCTAATTACGGCAATTAACTTTTAAGTCACAATTCTTATTAAAATCTAGGACCTGAAAGTACTCACGATTATGACCGTTAGTAATTGAAACTATTCAGTAGTTATATAGATATATATATATATGGTATATATATATATATATATATATATATATATATATATATATATATATATATATATATATATATGTTCCGCATACATCTATAATAAATATGGTTCTCTCTCAAAGGAGGGTTATCATTTACTTTGATATAAGCATAGCAGATTATTTTATGTTTGATGAGTAAAAGGCTTATGATACTACCCTGGAAAGCACATGCACACAGCTTTTCTTTTGAGTTAATATTGGGCATGCAGTTACTTCAGCTACGATTTTAGCATGTCATCAATGCACATGAATGGTATTTTTTAATCAAGCTGGCTATTTATCAGGACCCATGTAGAAAGACCCATGTTGAAAATGTAAAAACCTGTGTTTATTCTTTAAGACTATCCTCTGTACAGACACTAAAATCCAACAGACCAAATAAAAAAACTGGAGCACGAACAGTTCGATCATGTTGGATCTGTTTTATGGTACGTACTGTAGAATGTCATCTTTACACGTCAATTTCCCTTTCCCGTCATATAGCACATAAACAATATGTCCCTTATGCAGCCATTCGGCATTGAGATTCACTTCTGATAAAGAACAGGTATGCTATGACTTCACATAATGTTTTCTCTCCTGACAGATTTGGTTACGTTGTGAACATGGACATATTTTTTTAGATGTTTATTTTTCAATAAATTGTGTTTGTAAATGTGGTTGCTTGATTCAAGAATGTTTTTTTTTTTTTTTTTGAGATGCAAAAAGGCTGTTGAAGTGTTTGCAGCAAATCACTTATTTCAGATTATCATTTATGTATGATTTCTCCATGTTACCTAAGATTTAACTATTGAAGCTCACCGTGCATCTTGAAATGGACCAAGGCAGCCTGAACAGACCTTCTCCTGACTGCTATGTCAAAACCACCGACCATGCAAGTTTACAAATTAACTTTTTTGAGAAATTACAACTAACGACAGTCAACATTTTAACAGTTTCTATCGTAATAACCTCTCTTAAATATTGCATGCATGATAGCATGACTAATAACACATTTCTACTAGCAAACCAGCAGTACATCTGTTAAAAACAGCTCAGTTGACTCTTACCTTGCAAGCATTTGGAAATTCTCTCAGCAGGCTTGGACAACATTAGGTCAGTCTCACAAATTATTTTGATATCCGCATATAAAATTGCCTTTGGGTGCTGTGCGTACCACTTGTCCAATCTGATCTGGGTATACATCCAACGAGATACACAAATACATAACAAAGACAGTGGCAGACATGAAAGGCCTTGCTAGCTGTGCTGCATTATAAATGTGTTTCATGTAAAAGCAATAACCTGTACTAGCCAGTCCTGTGAGTGACACATTCTATTTCTAGCAAACTTAGAAACGTAAAAATGTACCTTCTATATGAATTTGTAGATCAGACATAACTAATTATACACTACTTATACTTTTTTTCGTTAATTGCTGGCCCATTACAACCATGTTAAGTATGATAGTACATGTAAAATGTTACTGTAATTTTCAGAAATAGCCGCATCAGCCAGTATCAGTTCTTAACACTACATTAATCTGCATACTTTGAACAGCAACATGCAGTATATGGTAGGCTACTATCGCTGCCTTAGGACAAGAAAAAGCAGATCAAGCTCAAAGTCTGAAACACACTGTGATTTTGTTCAACAAAAAATATTTAGTTTAAAATAAACTCTGCATTGAAATTATTAGGCAGACTAGATGCAACACCTCCCTTCCTTTGTCATCTCTCTCCCTGCACGGCTTCAGATTAAAATGCGACTTCTGATTGCGATTATGTTTTGAAAACCATGGTAAGTAGATCTTAGAGATAATTGTTACATAGGTCACAAAGTCGTGGGAAGCCTTTAATTTAAGGATATCTACAGAATGTAATGTAATGGCTGTGTATACCAGAAAAAAAAGGTAATTCTAGGTTGTTTTCATTCTAAGAAAGAAAACATATATATTGTTAAAAAAAAAAGACGTCCCTGAAAATGCAAAAAAAAAAGAAAAAAAAACGCCTTACAACTGTGATAGCAATAAAGAATTAAGCAACTTAAAAATTAAAATCATGAATAAAACATTTATATGCATTCTGCTCACCTTTCTTCATTATCCTCATAAATATGTAAATTGATGCATATTATACTTCAAAAGACCACGGTAAATCTAACGAAAAGGTAAGTACATGAAAAATGAATACAGTAGTTTAACATATATTTATATATGCCTACAAACTGTATAATAAACACAAACGCAGAGCTAGGAAGTAAATCGTACAAAAATGTATATCAAATATAATAGAGAAGCAAGTCCAGGTCTTTTTCACATATTCATTTTGTATCGGTTAGCAGTCAATCACATTTCCATTATTTCATAAATTGAAAAATACTTGAATTATTCATTAGTCTTGGAAGTTCTAACAGTATGCAGCCATTATCTCAATTTTAATATGTTGCTAGCTATTGATATTCATAATCTCAGAATAAGTTGACCAGGATGAATTTCATTCACATAGTAGTTTCCATCAGATGCTTCAGAGGATGAAATATACCACGTTACATCACTATCTTCATCACAAAATCATTTTGCTAGATAAACAAGTTCCCTGCAGGCTATACCTGTTGACAGGACCCACTGAACCAAATATTTAACACTTCTGACTGGGTGCTCCCTGCTTTTCTTCCCTTTTCCATGCATCATTTTCAGGAGACAATTTAAGGCAGAGATATAGAAAATTGAGATACTGACTCCTGGGCCCATCTGCCGCAACAAGGGATTGTAACAAAGCCTCAATTCAATTCCAGGTCCAATAGGGTAATAGGAAATTCCAAATTGAGAAAATGAGAACTCTCAGCTATGCATTGTAAGTGGTGAAAACAACACTGATAAGAGCCTCGAGCAAACTCTTTCACTTCACTTGTTTTGAAAATATCCTGTATATAATTATTAAAATAAATACAAACAATTACATCTTCGTCACGTTAAATATGTCAACACTTGTATTTAATGCAAACACGACAGCTAAGTTTGCAATTGAGCAAATTAATAGAGCAAATTAAGTAAGACACACAGGGCAGGATGTTCAAAAGGTCGCAACTCCAGTGTTAGTCAGCAAATCGGAATGTAGCACTGATTATGGCATTTTCAAGCCGTTGTTATTCCAATTTCGTTATTAAATAATCATGCTAATGTGATTTATGAAATGATGACAATTTACGAAATAGTGTTAATATCTTAACAAGCAGTGCTTTTTGCGACTATTTCTTTTGTTTGCGTGGGAATTTAAAAGAAAATCCATGGTAATTGTCAATTTATCATAATTTAATTTACACTTGATAAGGAGGATTTTAATTAACGAACAAGTAATATAACTCACCTTGAAACAGATACAGAGAGAGTGTACAGGACCAGAGCTCATTTCTTACAGACTACCCAGATAATTTAATATTTGTAGTTATGAAAAAGATTTTACCCGTTTATATACTTGTGGTTATGACTGAGATGTATTCACTTACTTTAACTATTTGTAACCATACTGAACATTTGTTGTATTGCTAAAATGATATATCATTATTTGCACCCAGTGTAATGTTACTACCAAAAAATTATTAATGCAAGCCTATCTGAACTCTGGATATATACATTATATGACAGCTGACCTCTACTGTAGATTTTATTTGAATTATACAAGAGTAAATAATGAAGTCTAGTATAGAAAACTGTATTTTAGATATTATAATATCAAAATTTCCTTAGGTGACTATGGATTTGCAATGGGTCCATGGCTTTAAACACCTCTCTCCTATACACACAATGAAGAACGGGAGTCCAAGGGCATACATGTCCACTAGGAATGTGATCGAGATCATTGACATGGATTTTGCCTGAATGTATTTGTAACGTTGTCACACATACACACCCATAATTTATGTACAATGTACACGTTCACCTTCACACGTTTGTATGCATATAACATGTTCACATAATACTGTAAGTGTTCGGTGGCTACTTCTAATCATGTTGAGTTTATTTATTGAGGAGGCGAGCAGAGTACCAGAGAAAATGCATGATTAGAGGAATTCACAAACAATTACTTGTGTTTAAACAAATTGTGTATTGGGTTAGGGAGTTCTATCGTAATTTTAAAAGTGTAATAAATATAGAATTAAGTGTTACATACATGGTATACATGTATAATAACTAACAACTGCAAACACCAATGGAACTTCAAAATACTTATTTATAGCCTACAACTGTACATTCTAAAATACATACAAAAGTAAATTCCAACCAAGCCTACATAGCCTACACTTCATGAGCTATCACACCTACCTCCCCAAACAAAAAAAAAACATAGCAAAATGCACATTAAAATCTGCACATAGTTTCTTATTCTGTTGTTCTGGATCCACGCACCTTGGCTTTTTAACGGCACTTGATAATTTACTATATTTTGCATCACATTACTATTGTAAATTGTATTATTTACTAGTAATACTATAACCACCTTAAAGAACCTAAATTGTCATATACTCCAGTAAAGACCAGTATATGACTATTTAATCTGGACCAACGTGTTTTGCATAACAACAATGCATTAAACAGCAAATCACTGTAGAATGTTTTTATGCTGGAACAGCATAAACACCAATGCTGCTGAGGTAGTCCAGAGATCTTGCAGTGTCAATAGGCTAATGTTTGCAGTCCAAGTAATTTAAAAAGTAGCGTTGGCGAGTCTATTTATTGTCAGTGAAGGGCTTGAGGTCTATGATAAAGGCAAAATGGTAAATAGGTCATATACATCTTCATGAAACAAATAAGTGGCGATAACAATGTTAAGGTTTACATTTTCTGCAACAGTCAGTACAATTAATAATTGTAATAATTTGTATTTCCACCAATATTTGTAGAAGCATACGATACAAAAACATTGAGAATTAAGTGTGTTTTCTAAAGAGGACAAACATGTCCATATACATTTTAGGAAATTTTGACTTTCATGAAAATGGCAGGAGGAATAGCACTCACAGTGGCAAGGGGAACTTCCCCACATTGCCCAGTGAGCTTGCCCACCCAAGCCACCCCCAAAACATATGTGAATGGTTTATTTAATAAAATACACTGCTAACCCTTTAATAGCTAATGATTTTCCTTTCTTTCAGTAACCCTGTTCTACTGTAAGCATCCAACTCACAGAAAACCAATGTTTTCAATCTTACCGACAATAATTTAGAATGATTATCCTACAGCACAATTAAACTGAATCCACGTTGTTTAAAGACACAGCAGTAGATGGATGTACATTTTAATTACGTTTCCACAATATAAATATTCCTTGTCAATTTCAATCATTCAACAGTACTGACAACTGTTCTTTTCTCTCCGTCATCTTTATCTAGTACAATAGCTGTACTTAGTTTATCAGTGCCTAAAAGGCAGAGCATGCCTAAGCATGTTCTGGGGAATGACCCAGAAACTCTTATTGATAACTGAAATCTGAAAAAGAGCTAGAATTTATGAGTGGCCACCCAATCATGTAGCAGTTAATCTATACAAAAAGCAATATACTGTAATAAACCATAATTTTACTATTTATTACAACAACTGCGGCAAACAAGGTATGTTAGTGTCACACATATCCCATGCAAACAATCAAGTTCTGGTAGTTAATCCTGGCAAGTGATGAACAGCTGCCATGACTCTCAATACAGGACCAAGCTCTATGGGAAACTGCAACACAATTGGATTAATGTCATTCCTTTTATGTTTGTGTACAGATCTAGATACTATAACATGACATCCATGTCAAAATCATATCTGTTGTAGATTAGGTGAAATAAGCAGCACATTACTATTATCACATCATGTAACCATGACTTAGACACCTTCAAAAAGTTGTGCAAATGATTGGTCATACCTATTATAATCACATTATATATCTCAACATATAAAATACAAATGCTGTGACACATTCAAATAATGATTACAAGTGTATTCCAATGACAGCTCTGTTGCTCCACTTGAATTCCTTTTTTTTTTTTTTTTTTTTTTTAATTGGAATTCATATGAATTTATCTCCATTATTTTGCATTTTTTTTTTTTTTTTTTTTTTTTTTAATCTGTACACCCCCTTTCCAAAGTGTCTTCAGACTTTTTGCAATTAAATATTTCTTTGTTGAGGTGTCACAGGCTTCTTTCTTTGGAGCTACTGTATTCATGGTATATTGTGGTACGTTCCCACAGCCTGATGTTAAATATTGGTGTTCGTGAGTGTTGAATCTAAAAAATTGGATTTGCCAGCTCAGGCTTCTTTGAACAAAAGGACTTTTTCTTGTCTGATTCTATTCTGCTATTATTTCTCACAATAGCAATTGAGCTGAATGGACTCAGCTTGGCATATCCTAACACCTCCAGTCCTGGTTTCCCTTGTTAGACAGAAAATTAACTTTTCTGCTTTTTTGTTCTCTGATGCTGAATATGTTTATAAGAAGTGGCAAGAGGTCAAAAGAGGTTCCACTTTGCAGCGATGAAGTCAGTATTCTACAATATCTGCTTAATACTCTCCAGATGATCACTGCGACTATATAAATCGAACATTTTGCCTACAGGCTCACAACTGTGGTGCCCAGACAATCTCAAGTGTAAAGAGGGCCTGAAGAATGCACAGTCACACATCTGAAACAAGTCAATTTTAAGCAGTGATAGTCAAAACATATACAAGTAATCCCAGTTCAGAGATGGCAGGGTATGCAGGATGTTTAATGCAAGTATTATTATAGTAATTATAATCCAGTGTAGGAAGAGCAATGAGAGTCAACTCTCATTTACTGTATATACTACTACTGTAAGACTCGAAACACTGCGATATACTTCTGTTACAGGAATCCACCTAGAACTCATTCATCATAAAATCTGAATTAAACTAAATCATATCTGGAAAACATGTTTGAATTACCCAAACATACCATTCTAGAAGGACAATGTAGATAAGTGTTACTTTACCATGGTCAAATTGGGTACCAACAAAAAAAGTGAAACTATACATACTAGTGTGTTGTGTTGCACTGCAAAATACTACTATGACTACTAATACTAACAATATATGTTGACCTTAGTATTTAAAAATACTGTAAAATACTTCCTCTGTTCCACTTTAGTTTTATTTATTTATTTTTAAAATCATACCTTGATTTCCGTATGCTTGGATAATATATGAAACATTGGAACTGTATCCAGCACATTTAAAAAAGGTTGTATAGCAGGTGAACTGTAGTCTACCGAATTCTACTACTATGGCTAATAATAATAATAATAATAATAATAATAATAATAATAATATGCTTTGCTTTTTCGATGGTATACCCCAGACAACTTTTAAAGGGCAACTAATGCTTTATGTCTACCACAAAGTTTGTGTCCTAATATGTGTTTATCCTTGTTTATCCTGTAATCCTTTCTTCAAACCATTTGTGAGCTACATTCCAAGTAAAACATCTGCCACCACAGCTGGTCCAAACCATGACTCCAGAGGCAAGACTTCATTAGGTATTTATAAATATTTTATCAAAAGTAGTAACGAAGCACAAACTAATTAACACAAATTAAACTTGTCATGTACCTGATTACAATATTTTGCCTGTTCTTTTTTTTTCTGTCAGTATCTATCTATCTAGATATATGTGGAATTTTTTCAGAGCAACAGTCTCCTACAACTCATATACAATCATATTATGATATTCTTATTGTTAGCAAATTGTAATCAATTGGCATCTCAGCCCATTGAAGAAAAGGAAAATGGGTCATGTGAATCAGATATACCGTACACTATACTGTGAACTACACTACAATGCACACTTCATCTATGTACAGTACAATAGAATACAGTACAATGTACACTTCGTACTTTATGTTCTAAAATATTAAAAGTTCAATAAGTAATTGCATTATATATTACAGTGTCAAAAATGCATGTACACACTACTTAGAAAACTAGTATCATTAAAATAATTTATTATTATTATTATTATTATTATTATTATTATTATTATTATTATTATTATTATTATTATTATTATTATTATATTACTACATGCCACAACCTTTAAAAAATTGGACTGGTATAGAGGAAGATTCATTTAAGATCTACAAAAAATACACGGTGGTATATTTTAATAAAATGGTGGATAAAAATACAGCCATCCTTCAGCTAAGTGATAATCCCGTTGGTGATCGCCCACAGAGGTAGCTTACTGACCCCCTGAATAACATATCAAACTCCAACAATAATCAGGGAGGTGGCATTAGCATTCTTCACAGTTTATATTGTTTAGGCCTGAAGGCCTGATACTGCCTAGTACGTGTGCAGCTATGGCCCAAAGGTTTTTTTCACCTAGAATTTTAGGAATGTTATGTAAAGTAACATTGTTCAGCAGGTTTCATTTTAGTTAATTCTATGCAAAACATTTGGCCAGAGCTGTAGAACAACTAATGGTTTGCTTTAGTCGAATAGTCAATTAGTCACCACTTAAAAAAAAAAAAAAAAAAAAAAGCATTATTAAATCCTGTATTTGAGAATGGCTGGTGCTCTATTTGTGCAAGTGCAGTTTTGTAACACTATTAATAATTTGTGCCCTTTACTTTAAAACGTTTTATTTACCTATGTATTAATCTTCTAAAATGTAATTTGTATATCGATATGATTACAACAGTACAGGCGTCCATCTGAAACCTTTTGCTTTCTGTACTAGTTCATTCTAGTATACACTTTAAACACACAAAATATTACTATGTTGCTGCTACTGCTGGAAATACCAGTTTCTGAGGTCAACTCGCTTTTCTACTCGACAATTTAGTATACAGTATAGATATATTGTAATACTGAATAGATATATTCAATAGACTACACAGTATTTTACTTTAGCAGCTTGTATGATGTTTACAATGATAATTAAGTTCTGTCTAATTAAGCACCATTGTGTATACAGTAATGCTGCTGTGTTGAAATCTGTAGCTAAATTCAGCACTCACAAGGTTCACTTGCAGCTTAATCATCACCCTTAATTAGCTGCAAAGATTGATCTTTCATGGGAACCATCACTTACCTTTTTTCAAGTAAGTTGTTCACTGAAGTGCAACAAACGGCAGATTTTCATATTATATATATATATATATATATATATATATATATATATATATATATATATATATTATATATATATATATATATATTGCTAAAATAGTATTTTAGGCAGATTTAAAACAACTCACTCTGCTTCTTTTATATTGCCTATTTTCGCCAGAACATGCTCCTTATAAAGTATCATGTTTACTGTAACATACTCGTCTCTAAAGTAGCCTACAATTTAGTGACCAAAAGCTGTATACAAATACAACATTACATTGTCAACATGCTGTGTGTAATGTACTAAACTGAACTAGGTATGCATTAAATCCTACTTTTTGATGGCAGACAAATTAATTGTCTGTGTAGAATGTTATAACAAGTTGATGAGATTTGTCTCTGTCTATGACCTATTTGATATCATTTAACCCTTGTGGAACTAATACATTGGAAAAGGCACAAATGCATTAATCTTTTGATATGACAAACATGACCCAAAGGCAGCAGTCTCCTTGTCTATGTATTCTGGCAGAACCTTGCTTGTTCATTTAATGTAACTGCAGAAATCCACACTGCCTAGGACAGACCACAATGTGCAGCTAAAATATGTCTCCCTTTTGTCGGGTTCAGGTTCATCTTCAAAACATCACCAGGGTAAGCAATATTTCAAAGTCAAATATAAGAAAATGCCCATACCTGTGAACTACTTATATTGCACTTGAACTAAACTTTGCAGTTACTGAAGTTATTAAAGAAAACAAAATATTGGTTCTTGTATTGGTGGATAAGCTTTTTCTTTTTTAACAATAAAAATGAATAATTACTTTTACACAACATCAGTAAAATGTAATTACCGGATTATTGAAAATGATCTTGGTAGAACAGAGTAAATCAAACATATGACTTTCCCTTTAAGATAAAGATCAATAACAGTTACAAAATGCATCTACTGTTTTGCTCTATGCACAAAGTAAACACTTAACAGGCTAACTGAAAGGCTGGTAGACATCACATCCTAATTCAATTCTCTAACCCTAGGGTAATTTTAACACATCCCCAGCAGCAGCAGATTTCCTCAGAGTGCACCAGCATTAAGGCTAAGCCCTGACACTGTGAAAGATGAGAGGGCAAGTCTATCTAACTACTCATTAGCCTCGTGCCATATCAGAGCAAATGCATAGAATTGTTCTAAATTGTTCCAATTAAACGCTGCATGTATAAGCCATAAAAAAAAAAAAGTCATTGTATTAATTCAAGAATATTTGCTGACATTTCTGCAAAACATTGACATTTATAAATATTCCAAAGATTCAATCTCTATTCCGAAAGATATTTTCTTTTTGAAAAGTAGTCACTGCCTGTGCATGAGTTTCTGTGAAAAACTAGTCAGCTGTACATGTTGAAGAGGTTGGGCCAGAATTCCATAAGCGGGTGTGGGACAGAGCGTGGCAACCCACTGTACAGAGACTTGGTATCAGTGTCTGCCAGCCCAGTGCCTTATCAACTGTACAAGAGCCAGGCTTGACAGCAGTGTCTGCCAGCCCAGCATCTTATCAACCGTACAAAAGAGCCAGGCTTGTCTGGGCAAGCAGTTGTAGGCCTGAAGTATTGCCTTTCATGAAGTACATGTTTTACACTGCACTGTATGGACTCCTCCTGCATCTCTTTCCCTGGGCCACTACACTCTACCCTCAAGCCTGCATACATTCATGAACCCTGATCTGTGTCAGCCTTGTACATTAAAAATGACTGAACCAAGTACCGCTGGGAGATTTTTTTTTTTTTTTTTTTTTTTCCCACAATGCATCCTCCTCTAGAAGAGAATTAATAGTAACATCCCTCAAACTAAATGGACCAAGGGCTGACCACATTTTATCTTGGCTTACCATAAGAACATCTTGCCTGTAATAAATTAATTCACTCTAATGTGGATTTACATTTCTACAGATAAGTCTTTAGGCAAAATTCTGACCCTTTTCCCTACTGCCACAGAGGATAACAACCAAGAGGGTACGAAGCAGCAGAGCTATCGCTTACAATGTTGCCATGCTGTTATCTGAGGTTAACCCCCCAGAGACACTCACATAAAGAATATTTACTGTAGGTCTTCACTACAAATAGAGCAGTTATGGAGCTCCTCATCATCCTTCCTATGCACCTCAGAAATGCTTCAACCACTTGAGACAGTTTCGTGACATTACATAAAAAACCTGTCTGAGACCACCAGACCTTATTTGACACTGAGCACCACAGCAGAAGCTAGAAGCAAGATTTGTAGTTGTATTATAAAGGTAGCCTCTACACTTTATCTATGTGCATCTATAAACCTATATACATATTAGTAGGTTGCTAAAATGTATAAACAAACAGAAGTGTTGTGTTGCAAATCTAAACAGAATCATCTGGTAGCTACCTTTGTGTGGGATAGCAGCAGTATTTTAAATTGAAAAGCTAATGACATTTCCTGGTGCAGTCTGTCAATAGACATGTTTTTGATATTATTATCTCAATGTTCGTGAAAATGAGGGATGTCATTATATTGGACGGTGGAAAAGTTAGCTGACCTATTATAAAGTTTCACGCTGACCTATTATAAAGTTTCACACTGAGTCCCGCCTACGTAGCTCTGATTTGATAATGTGTGTTTTGACTGACAGTACAACTTCGCAACGGTTTATTTTTGAACTACCAGGAGAACAGTTTTTTTGTTTTTGTTTTTTGATAACGGACTTTGAAAAAAAAGCGTACAGTTGGAATTGACTAGTTTTTAGTGTTGGATTGTACTGGCTTGTATAAACTATTACTTATCTATTATATCTTGAAAAACAACCCAAAAACTTTGATGTATACACAAGACACTTACAACTGTATCAAATGCATCACCCTATATAATTAACAAATTTTGCTACATAAAGTTGAATGAAGCCTGCATGAATAATGTTACGTTAACATATCAAATTACATAGAACTTTGTAATTTTTCATATAATAATGTAAAACTGGAAAATGTGATATTTCGAAATCTAACATGAAATTCTGTACTACTATTATGACTTTTGCAATATCATTATGTAGTTTCTTTGATTTACACAATGTTAAATAAAAGATCTAAATTATGTTCATGTAGTTTTTTTTTTTTTTAATTTGTTTTATGTCTCAATCCTAAAACTCTAGATGATCCAAACTTTTGTCCATAGCTATAAATTTGGAGCTGTGGTCAATATTGCCTGTCAGGTAATGGCAGCTGAGATGAATATTAGCTAAAACATGTTTCATCTGATGAGCTGCTAGCTATGACTATTAGTTCATTATGTAACAGAATGATGCTATATGAAAGTCATTGCACTTTTGACATTCTGAAACTTTTCAGATTTACATTATTTAAAACAGAACACATTTCAGATTTGACCTCGAGAATACTCTAATGCATGGACACTACAAGGTTTTTAAATAACCATATGGGATAGAACTTTGAGTAATGAATTTCTCCAGTTCTTCTGCTCTAGCTCATAATTATATCATACATCATAAAATAAATGACATAAATCAAACTACTGGCCACAAGAACACGATTTCTCTTCCCTTGTAGCAAGGCTGCAGATGTACACATATTAGACCTCTTTAACCTGAATGTATCCATTTCTATCAATAGGTTCTAGTTAAATATACACAAGCTCAGATGAAAGTCTAGTCTTCTTCAACACACTGTTAAAAATATTGAAGAAAAGGTAATCTTATATAGAGCCACTTCAAGATTTGGGAACTATATTGTCTGTATTAAGTTTTCACCTGAGTAGCTGCCCTTTGGTTGTCTGTCATAGATACAGTTTATGTAACATACCCTAGATTAGTCACTTTTGAAAGAAGTAAGCATCACCTACTGATCTTCCAGTTAGGATCAAGTTTCCTTTTGTTTTGCCGGCAATACACTGCTGTGCATTAGGTGGTGCTGGTGCTTACTAATATAAACACAGAACATCAATCAATTTAACAGATTTAAAGAAAACAAAAACAAAACAATACTTGAGTAATTTCAATAAGAACTACTATGAATGACTGCATGGACAGCAACAATAATTCAAAGCATTATGTAGTTTAATATAAGATTGGCAAAAAAAAAAAAGTGACTCCCTATAAGTTTACTTTAACTATTTAAAAAGGTGTATCATTAAATATATTAACTCTAAACAGTTTTTAAGCAACTTATCATAAAAGCAGTGTGAACATAAACTATTTAAAAAGTCTGGTGAAGGGCACATACACTGAGTGTACAAAACATTAGGAACACCTGCTCTTTCCATGAAATAGACGGAAGAGGTGAATCCAGATGAAAGCTATGATCCCTTATTGATGTAACCTGTTAAATCCACTTCAATCAGTGTAGAGGAAGGGTAGACAGGTTAAAGAAGGATTTTTAAGCCTTGACACAATTGAGACATGGATTGTGTATGTGTGCCATTCAGAGGGTAAATGGTCAAGACAGAAGATTTAAGTGCCTTTGAACGGGGTATGGTAGTAGGTGAGCTTGTCAGAAACTGCAATGCTGCTGGGTTTCACGGTCAGCAGTTTCCCATGTGCATCAAGCATGGTCCACCACCCAAAGGACATCCAGCCAACTGCAGGCCAGTGGTCGAAAATGGCTCATTAATGAAAGAGAACAAAGGAGGCTGACACGAATTGTGCAGAGCAAGACTGACTACAGTTAGTCAACTGACAGTGCAGTACAACACTGGTGCCGAAAGACCCATAAAAGAATGCATAACTCGTTGTACCTTGACATGTATGAGGAATGGCAGCTGACGACCTAACAGAGTTTCAGTGGGTTAAGGAACGAAAACACTGGAGGATTGGAAAAACATTGCCTGGTCTGATGAATCCCAGTTCCTGCTGTTTCACGCTGATGGGAGGACTAGAGTATGGAGAAAACCACATGAGTACATGCATCCATCATGCCGAGTGTCAACATTGCAGGCTGGTGGTGGTATGATGGTGTAGGGTGTGTTTTCATGGCACACATTGGGCCCCTTGATAAAAGTGGAGCAACATTTGAATGCCACAGGATATCTGAACATCATTGCCAATCAGGTGCATCCCTTCACGGCAGCAGTGTATCCATCTGCTAATGGTTTTTTTCAGCAAGATAATGCCCCATGCCACAAGGCTAGGATTGTCCAGGAATGGTTCCACGAACATGACAGTGAATTCAGCTTATTGCAGTGGCCTGTTCAGTCACCAGATCTCAATCCAACTGAGCATCTGTGGGATGAGATGGAACAAGCTATTCGGAGTAGAGATCGACTACCAGCCAACTTGACACAACTGTGGGAAGCATTGGAGTCAACATGGGCTAGCATCCCTGTGGAACGCTTTCAACACCTTGTAGAGTCCATGCCCTGACGAATTGAGGCTGTTCTGAGAGCAAAAGGTGGTGCGACTCAATATTAGGAAGATGTTCCTAATGTTTTGTACACTCAGTGTATATGAGCCATGGCTTTTTAACCATTTAGAAATGTGTTTGATCAAAGAAAGCGAAGTATTCTAAATGCTAATAAGGTACTGTTAATTACTAAAGCAAGTTTTGGTTTGCTTTTGACACATACAGTACATTGCATTAAAATCCAGGGGCACCAAGATCAATAATTTTGAGATGCTGGAAAATACTGCATTAGACATAAAACAGTTTTTAAAAGTATTGCTGGATCCAGATACACATGATGATACCTCATCACATTTACCACCCTTTTTTATTAACTGATTTTCATTACACCATATTAAAGTCTGACTCTTACAGAAATAAATTACCCTAAGAAATGGGACATGTCTATGATTGTAATAAAGGTGAATTGGTTCTAGAGCTTCAGTTCTTTGCCTAGTGTTAAAGCCACACACTCAGTATTTGTTTTTTCTATGCAGTGTTATTATATGAACCACATTGAAGTTCTCTTTACAGAATGACCCTCTTCTTCATGATGTTGTCTCCTGATTTGCTGACAGATTTATTTACCATTGCCCTCATCGTGCACTTTAAATAATACTAAAATCTAAATATTTGCTTAGGTCAGGTTCTTTGTCAACTTTTTAGGAAACAGAAGATACACAATGCTAATTTCCAGTACTACACTAATTTCCAGTACTAACAGTGTAAGGGTCCCTGGATCTTGTAGTTATTCCATACACCGTATTATGCAGAGGAGACTGGATACATACCAGCCTTAGAAAAAAAACAATGTATGTGAAGGATTTGCTCACCAAGACAAATGTAATAGTACAAAATACAATACTAAGATTTCATTTACAGTTTTAAATCGTTTTTCAAAGCTTCTGACAATAATGTGTATATAAAGTCAGCTCAAAATTCAAATTTTAATGAGGTTCACAAATCACTTACAATTCTAAAAGTACATATTTTTAAAACTGCTGACAGCAGCAGGGCTGTTTTTTTTTCTGACTAAGGATTTGATTTTATCGGTACTACATAGAGATGAGTATTTTCTATGAAGAGCTAATTTATGTCAATATAGAATTTAAACCTTCTGAAAAGAAAGCTACTGTAATGTTCAAATTTGCTAGTTTTATTGATTTCATACATTTCTGTTATCTCACATGAACCAATACACACTGGTATTCTGGGTCTTTACTAGTATCTGGTCCATTGCCATATCCAATGCTATTGTGTTGTGGCCTGCTAGTGGTTCTACTAAGGCTTATTCAGTTTTATACACTGTAAATAATAGTATCCAAATGATATATTTTTCACTTTTATTTTAGGGCACTGTCTTGCTCTGGTCATGTACAGTAACTGTGCCAGTTCACAATAACTATATAGTATATTCATTAATTGTATATTTCTTTATGCACACACACAGTTTTACAATAATGTTGTCACATTGATCTGTTTTTTTTTTTTAAATACCAAATGACGTAATACAGTATTTATTGATTTATTTGATATGATAGTTTTAGCAAACTGACATTTTTATTTACTCAGTTTCTCGGTTCAATCTATCATGCAGCTATATTACTACAATGCTGTAGATGAAACCTCAAAGCAATCCAGTTCCTTACCAGGCTGTGTGCATGAATTTCTAATGAAGCAGAATCGATCAGCAATATCCTAACGCCAGATGGTTGGTCACCGTTTTTTTGTACTGAATGTATTAGAATATGTATGTGTTAAGAGTTGAACTCTTGATCACGCCATGACATTTGCCAGCAGGTCTCTGATAAGAATAAGCAAGCCGCTCTTATTCACAAGGACTTTTAAAGTACTGTTCAAGTGTTTGCACAAATTGAAAGCACAGGGGGAATACCAAAATAGAAAACAATGATTTTAAATTTAACCCTGGGAGCAAAAATAAGGTAAGGAGTCACCCCTTTAAGAGATTTTACCACTGCTGGTGGCTCAGTGGATACCTGATAAGACCTAGGTATATTGAAAGGAACCTTTTGCAATTCAGGTTTACTGAAGGTTAAAGGTTGATAGGTATCCAAAGGTAAGGTTTGAGCCGTCCATCACAATCACAACAAGTGTTATTCCTCTTTGACAGTCTGACAGGACCTTTTGAAATCATGTCAATAACTCTGGAAGCATACACTTTTGCTTGGACATTTTAAAAATGTATACAACTCTCTGCATTCCAATATTATGGTATATGGTGACCAAGAGCAGTTCACTTCAATGTTAATTCCTCACTTTAAATGGCAGTTAAAAAAAAAGGTGATGATAAAGCCATATTGTTAAGTACTGTTTTCTAGGGAATGTATTTCACTTTCCACAGAAATAGTCTCTTCATCAAGTATGTGTTAAATACTGAGGAAACCAAGCTCTGGAATGATTTTGAATGATGCATGTAATGAAAAACAGTCAAAGCTGGCTGTTTGAAATAGCTACACAATTAGATTGAAGGTATGTATCTGCACCTGAAATTGTTCTGAATGCGCTTTACAATGGAATTTTCCAGCCTTATCAAGAATACTATAAATTGTCTTAAATAACTACATATCTTTTGTTACCATTTCATCACAGTCCTTGCATACCAGTTTTGACAACAGTTTTATGAAACAAGAAAAGCAATTCAAAGAATCAATCATCAGAACCTGTACAAGAAATTCTAGAGCCAGATGCATGATAGAAGTAAATATAACTATACATGGATCTATTATATTAGGCTTTTTTATTAGGGGTAGCATTTTTCAAAACCCAAATCATTCAATCTTAGCTTATTTGTGTTAGATGGACCTTAAACAAAGCCTTTGATAAATGCCATTACTTTATGGACAAAACACTATTACTTCAATTCTTTACCCTGCAGATGGAAAATGAAGGCTCTGTATAATTTGTTTCTCTTATGATGTTTATGACACTCGCAGCAGGTTTCACGGACCCTACACGTTTCTTCATACACATATAAATTACATTTTCCATAAACAGCTTCTGCTCTCACCCATTATAACGGGCAGTTAGGCTTAAGAGCTAATTAAATAACCATTTCCGAGCAGTGTTTGTTAGTGTGCAAATTTTCTACTATAGGTTAAAGCATATGCTGTTTAAAAGAAAGTATGGTGGTGTATGTAATAGATTGCTGTTAATTATACATGGCCACTTCACTGAAGATAGATGCACTACTAAGATGCACTATTAAATAATTAAAAGGAAAATCAGGGCAGGAGTATATCTCTGTCAGATACCCATAGATAGTTGTTTTGATTAGAAATGATTTTGCTTTCTGCTTATTCAATTAGTGTCTAGAACAACCACTCCCTCCCATGTCTGACCTCAAGTTACATTAGATTGATTTTAAGTATAGAATGTGATAGGCAACATGTGTGAGTATGACATTTTAGAGAATTCTACATAAAGATTTTCATCAAAATCTGAGTGGCTGTGACACATACAGTAGAATTAAAATTCTAAATTCTGTTGATTACTTGCCTCATGCCTGTGCACCAGCAAAGGTCAACTGCACATATTATACACGGTATACAGACCCCTTTTTAAACCCAACAATAATGTTTTAGAAAACATAAATTACTTTTGCAACTTGTTAAAAATAATACAATTGGATTTATAAATATGGTTTCTAAGGCTGAGCATGAACCTGTAGTTCTGTTTGGATTTATCTATATTTTTTCTCCAGGTACTAATGAAATTTCCAAGCAAAAAAATATGAAAAAAATAAATAAAAGAATAATTGTACATTAAAAATGGTGCATTATGTTGTGATTTGTAATATATTAACATGTGCATCCTGTTTGTGATTTATAACAGAAGACTGAACCTTATGCAATAAAACAGTTGACAAACTGTCAGCTGGTGCATAAAATAAATGTTACTGAAATAAGATTACATTGTGGACATTTTAACACCAGTTATTTTCATTTTTCTTGGCTACAATATATACCTGCTGGTATAGAAGTATTATCATAATTTATTGCTAAGAGAAAATATCAAGATTTTATAGTGTTATTTCACTAAAGAAAATCAATTTCAGTTCTGATGGGTCCATATTATAAATCTTTAATCGACTAGCACAACCTTATCATGGAACAAAAGCTCCCACAGGAAAAGGGCACACTGACTTGGTATACTCTTTAAAGTTATTTGAAGTGACTAGACGCGAGTTGTGAAGCCATTTCATTTCTGAATATGAATATGTGTGCTTTTGTTTATTTTTCTCCTACAACTAATTAACTTTCTCACTTGACACAAAATATTTGTTAATTAATGTATAGTTTTATCAGGCCAACAAAAACACACACAATTATTATGTCTGGGACATAGCCAACTGGCCTTTCTTGAGCAGTCTAGACAAAAGCTCCTTTCACACTGGCACTCCTACCTGGGTCACAGTCCCGCGTAGTGTAATACCACATACCTGGGTCGGACCCAGTGACCCACCTCAGGATGTGGGTTGACAGGCTTTGACCTGGGTTGAGTGAGACAAAATGCTTGAAGGCCGTTTGTGAGCCAATACAATAAAAAACAGCCACGTCTGTGTGAAGGTTTCACTTCCACAAGGGATTTCTTATTCTGTTTAGCCATATTTTTATTGATTTGACACCCACCAGGAGCCAGACTGCAGCAGCGATAGAGAAAAATTTGCACCAATCAACACTTGGGCAGATAGTTAAATCCAGAGAAGCTTGGATGGAAGCGTCATTAACAAGCTGCTTCTGAGGCACTGATACGCATATCGTGCACTTGCGTCTGCCACCCAGGTGAACCATGCTTTATCAAAAACAGTGTGAAATCGCGTATCGAACCCACATGACACCGGGTCCTGCCCTTGTAGGTTCTGACCCAGGCAGAGCATGCCAGTGTGAAAGGGGCTTTAGTTTATTTATCAAGAGTTTACTTTAAACTAGATGTCTATCCAGTTAGCTATTCTGGCAGCAGGTACTAGGTCATCATCTACGTTTTGTGCTGTTTGATCCACATTTAGATGTTTCATCCAAGTTTAGACTATTTTACAGATTACTCAAAGCATTTCTGTTCACGTCCAAGGTCAGATAGCATAGACCTGGTTAAACGTACTGCTGCAGAGGCAAGTGTTTACAGCAGGTGGAACAGTACCACATGTTCAGCAGAGCAGAATAGGAATGCATATTGTGTCTTTTAAATATAACTGTGAAGAAGCAGCAATGAAGCTGCATCTAACGCAACTGATGCAAGAAACTGAACTTGACCCAACCTGCCCAAAACATGATAGGTGCCACTGGATTTGGTGGCAGAGCTCTAATTTCTATAGCCCCTTAAAGTGGTGCTTTACAATATTCATTAAGTTATTTTAAGATTAAATGAAAGATTTAAATCACATATTTTTCTGTGGCATCAAAATAGTAAATTTAGTAAATAAAGATAACAATTGGTGGTAGCCAGATGGGAACAGCATGCTGCATATTTAAAATATATCCAACAGAGCTTTATATATATTTTTAATTCTCAATGTTTGTGAAATAACTGGAAGTAAAAAAAAAAAAAAAAACTGTAAAGTGATACTGTAATTGCATTCAACTCCCACACAACATATAAATGATCTGTGCCATAGGCATCTCTCTCTCTCTCTCTATAATGGATACCGTATGTCAAAGCAGAGGATATACAAAGATACATCTACATCTAAGTTTAAGGTCAAGGATATCCAACGTAAAAGAACTAGAACAGTTCAAAGAACATCATTCCAACTTAAGAAATGCACACACTTTTAAAATACTTTATTTTTTAAAACAGAGAAATCATTTCCAGGTCAAAAGTGCCCTACAAGTACAATCTCCATATTTGTTAGTCACCCCCTAGTGATTACTGAGGATGCCTAATAGTCTTTTTACAGTAGACTACAGCCTTGGTTTTCAAGTTTATAGACTTTTGAGTATTTTATTCCATGATTGAAACAACACATGATTCGTAGAATATTATTAAAAGGAACACAAACCCCAGGTATGCCATCGCAGCATGTCAGAACACACAGCTCAGCACTTTACTGAACCTCCTGTGGTAAATGTAATAATATCAACATGCACTTCAAACAGAATTATGATACATGAGATAGGAATACATGTAATAAATACAGTACTCCCCATCAGAAGTGCATTACTGAATTACAGGAGAAGACAATTGATTACATCACAGATAATCTCAGATTAAGTTTTTCTTTATATGGGTGTTACTGCGCAACTCGTAACTGAAAAGGATTTTAAATGGTTTCTGCTTTAAACTGTGTAGAAACACAGTATAAACTAAAAGATAACTAATATAAAGTCAGCGTCAGCGGACATTAATGCAAACTGAATTGACGATAAAACTGGCCAAAAACAATTCTGATATTTTCCTATATATTAAGTGTTGTACGAGAATGGCCGCAAATTCATAATGAATTCCAACTGAGCATGGCATAACACATGCATATCTTATGCACTTATGCAGTTCTGAAGTAATTCATTTTGAATTCAGCCCTGTTCATTCATCAAGATTTAAAAACATCTATGTTCCCCTTTTCCCCCTCCATCCGTTCCTAACAAATGTTTATTCATTGCCAATTAATATCCTCTTACTCTTCCACCAGGGGATTGGGAGAACTGTTAATTCTCGCAGGCCTTCATGTGATCAATATAATGTGTTACAAAGGAACATGGAATGAATACAGGTAATTAAATTCACATGAATTAACAGGGCTGAATTAAAAAATAATTACTTCAGAACTCAGAGGAAGTGCATAAGATATTTAAGTGTTTCTATTGTATTTAGTCAGAATTAATTACGAATTTGCAGCTATTATGTTAACGAGTTATCGTATAAACAAAATCAGATAATTTTCAAAGCAACAAAAACATAATTCAAATGAATAGTTATGTGCTGCGACAGTGGCACTAAAGCCAATTAAAGCTTGAAAAATGTATTTTAAAACCTTAGCAAATTATGTAAATCAATTTCACAAAATGAAACAAAATACTACATGTAGCACGAATTCTAACACTAATGCTAGTGTTTATTCTTGTTACAAGCACTGATATAATCTTTAAAAGTGATGGGCACCAATATCAATATTTTGATATAATATCGATAATAATTGCCATATTGCAATATCGTTCTAATAAAAAAAATCATGTACGCAGAGACATACTTTTGATTGCTAATACTGCTGAAAATACAACCAGTATAATCAAGTTTATTTTATATTGAGATACAACAAACCCTATACATATCAATCATTGTCAGTCTCGTAGGCAAACACCACACACTAAAGTATTATTTAACCATTATATTCCATTGATTGCCGTTTAGGTACCAAACGCTATTTGCATGCTGCATTAAGCACTATTGGCCATCTGTTTTGCATTATTTTGAGATATGCAAATGCTTTAGTGGTTCATTGCATGTTGTCTTGTCATTACTTACGCTATTATTAATGCATTTTTTAAATGTGAACTTTCAGTATTATAAATGAGATGTCCAGCAACATCTTTCTGTCTGACCAAAAGCTCACTGTATAGTTACTTCTTTTCTGGTTTGAACTAATTTAATGCTTACATTACACAGCACAAATTGGGCATTTTAATAGCTCTAATGCATTTTGATTTACTCACTGTACTTGTGAATAAATAGATGGAACATTATTGAAACACAATTTTCAAACTTCACTTAAAAAACACAGGGCCGTTCAAAACACTTAAAGGTCCTAGTGGTGGTGCGGAATTAGAAAATTAATTAAGCCAACTCTGACCCCAGTTAGATACTCATGGTCCTGAGTTGGAAATAAAGTTTCTTGGCTGCTCAGCACACAGTAAGGCACCTTCTTCTGTTTGTACAGATTCCTTTGTCCTGGTAGGAAGCAGAGAGGTGTGTTGAGTAGCTCTGTTTTATATTCTGAAGCTCCACCGGGACACCCTCACCAGCTGGTTAAGGAATCACAGTCGACCACTCTTCAGCCAAAATTCTCAAAACTGATCTGGCAGCGCATCATACATGAACATATAGCCCCTCTATTTACATAAACAAATACAAAGCCACTAAAGAAAAATATAAATATAATAGCGCTGCCACAGTGTTATTGTTTATTTCCATTTGGGTGGGTTAGGAGCTGAGATTTACTTGTGCATTATCATGATTATAAGAAAAACAAAGTTAAGTAGACAAATGCCTCGGTGTAATGATTTCACTACATTATGCCAGGTAGGGAACCATACTTTAGAAGTATTGGGAAAAATAAACAATGCTGAAGGGAAATAAATATTTGTATAGTAAACAAAGCACAGGAGCAGAGGCCAAATTAAATATAGTCGAAAATACATATATATGTATTTGACAGAAAATGTCATTCTGCTATCAACTTTTATTTCGTCACACAAAGAGAGAAAACTTGACAAGTTTCACTTCAATGGACAAAGCCATTTGAAAGTTTTTGACATATTTGGGCTAATTATTTTCAATTTCAAATGTCTGGTTCAACGGGCATATTCTTTTCAGTGCTTCTAAACAAATTCCGCTGTTTTATGAATGGTTATTCAACAAACATATTTCACTACTATATTATCAATAAAACAATATATATACAGTGCCTTGCGAAAGTATTCCTACCCCTGACCAATTCTCTCATATTACCGAATTACAAATGGTACATTGAAATTTCGTTCTTTTTGATATTTTATTTTTAAACACTGAAACTCAGAATCAATTATTGTAAGGGGACATTGGTTTTATTTTGGGAAATATTTTTAAGAAAAATAAAAAACTGAAATATCTTGCTTGCATAAGTATTCAACCCCTGTGCTGTGGAAGCTCCCAGTTTGCACCAATGAAAGAAGTTGCCCTAACGAGGACACAATTACCTTACCATTGGCCTCCACCTGTGAACCATTAAAGTTGCCGTCACATTTTCTGGATAAAAACCCCACTGTTGAAGGATCATTGGTAAGGCTGTGAATCTGAAGGAAAAAGAAGACCAAAGAGCATTCTACAGAAGTTAGTGATAAAGTAATACAAATGCATAGATTAGGGAAAGGGTACAAAATAATATCCAAGTGTTTGGATATCCCAGTGAGCACAGTTGGATCAATAATCAGGAAGTGGAAGCTGCATCACACCACCCAGGTACTACCAAGAAAAGGTCGTCCCTCAAAACTTGTGAGACTTTTGAGAGAAGCCACAGAGAGGCTAACAATCACTTTGAAGGAGCTACAGAGTTCAGTGGCTGGGAGTGGAGTAATGGTGCATAGCTCTGCATAACATTGGCCTGCATGGGAGGGTGGCAAGAAAGAAGCCGTTACTTAAAAAGTACCATCTGAAAGCACGTCTGGAGTTTGCCAGAAAGCATGAGAGTGACCCAGTTGCAATATAGGAAAAGGTTTTGTGGTCAGATGAAACGCTTTTTGGCCAAAACTCAAAGCGTTATGTGTGCCGCAAGCCTAACGCTGCCCATGCCTCAAGACACACCATCCCTACAGTGAAGTATGGTGGTGGCAGCATCATGCTGTGGGGATGCTTGTCATCAGCAGGGACTGGGCATCTTGTTACAACTGAAGGAAGAATGGAGCAAAATACAGGAAAATACTGCAAGAGAATCTGCTTCAATCTGCTAAAAAACTGAAGCTTGGGAGGAAATTCACCTTTCAGCAGGACAATGATCCCAAGCACAAGGCCAAAGCAACATTGGAGTGGCTCAAGAACAAAAAGGTGAATGTCCTACAGTGGCCCAGTCAAAGTCTTGATCTCAATCCCATTGAGAATCTGTGGCACTATTTGAAAATTGCGGTCCACAAGCGTCGTCCAACCAACCTGAACAACCTGGAGCAAATCTGCCAAGAAGAATGAGCCAAAATCACTCCGACACTGTGTGCAAAGCTGGTACATACTTACCCCAAAAGACTTAAAGCTGTTATTGCAGCGAAAGGTGGCTCTACCAAATATTAATGTGTGGGGGTTGAATACTTATGCAAGCAAGATATTTCAGTTTTTTATTTTTCTTAAAAATATTTCCCAACATAAAACCAATGTCACCTTACAATAATTTATTTTGAGTTTAAGTGGTTTAAAATAAAATATCGAACAGAATGAAATTTCAATGTACCATTTGTAATTCAGTAATATGAGAAAATTGGTCAGGGGTCTGAATACTTTTGCAAGGCACTGTATATATACACACACACACACACACACACACATATATATATATATATATATATATATATATATATATATATATATATATATATGATTCCGTAATATTTATCGACTGGATAAGGTGTTGAAGGCAGGTATAAAAGCTGACCTTTCCACAAGCAACACTGCAAACAATAGGTTTGCACATGATGGTCCCAATACTACACATAACACAATAAGCTGGTCATGGTGAATTACATGGTCAAGCTCCAAGCATTTCTTGCCAAATGAGACATGCTTGTAAAATTAAAGACTGCCTGGCTTGTTTTTCATGATTCAGGTATCAACATTTTAAAGGGATTGTTTATTCATTCTCTCTATTTTGAAAAGGAGGCAAATTAGAAAAAAAATGTAAGCAAAGTTTAATCAGTAGTTGTGTAAAATTAATATATAACCGACATGATAGAATCACATAATATAAACTTTTTTTTTTTTTTTTTTTTTTTTTTTTATTATATCATTTTTCATTGCCAAAATATATGGTCACTTGAATCAGGTGAAAAAAACCTCAGACCATTAAAAGCATTGAGCCATATCTGGAGTTTTTTTTTTTTTTTTCCTTTTGTTTCATTGCTAACAATGGCTCAGGTTTGATATAAAAATAAAAAAAAAAGTCTGGGCTTTCTAGGACCACCTTTTGATTTGCAGCAGTACACTTGTAAAACAAAACACCACCCTTTTCAATAAGAAACTGCTGGACACTGAACTGCTTGGTGAATGCTATCAGCAAAGAATTGCATGATCAGTAATGAGAGATTTTAACAACCCTAGAGTTCCAGCTCAGTTCACCTCCATATGGTTCAATCCTCATGACTTATACTATAGTGACTAGTCACATTGTGAAGAGCATCCACCACCACAAACCCCTGCAGCTCTATTGCAGCTTTTGGTTTGCACAAAATATATGAGATTCATCAGGCAGCAGGAAAGCACTGGATAACAATTCAGAGCATGGCATAAAACAGTCCAAGTTTTTAGTTTTTTTTTTTTTTTCATTATGCTTGACAGAAAATAAAAGCTATGAAGCAAGTGGTCCATGAGGTGGCTCTCAAAAGTATTCACCCCCCCCCACCCCTTGGACTTTTCCAAATTTTACTGTGTTACAACATGGAATCAAAATGGATTTAAATAGGAGTTTTTGCCACTGATCAACACAAAAAAAGTCCATAAAGTCAAAGTGAAAAATAAAATTTACAAATTGTTCTAAATTAATTACAAATATAAAACAGAAAATAATTGATTGCATACGTATTCACCCCTTTTGCTATGACACACCTAAATAAGCTCTGGTGCAACCAATTGTCTTTAGAAGTCACAAAATTAGTTGGAGACTGGAGTCCACATGTGTGCAATTAAGGTGTTCCACATGATTTCAGGTTAAATACACCTGTCTCTGGGAGGTCTCACAGTTGGTTAGTACATTTCCTAACAAAAACTACGGCATGAAGACAAAGGAACATTCAAAGCAAATCCGGAATAAGGTTCTTTAAAAGCACCAATCAGGGGTAGGATATAAGAACACTTCCAACGCATTGAATATCCCCTGGAGCACAGTAAAGTCTATTATTAAGAAATGGAGAGAATATTGCACAACTGTGTATCTGTCTAGAACAGGCCGTCCTCAAAAACTGAGTATCCGGGCAAGAAGGGCACTAGTCAGGGAGGCCACCAAGAGGCCTATGGCAACTCTAAGGGAGTTACAGTCTTCCATGACTGAGCTGGAAGACACTGTGCGGCAACAATAGCCCAGGTGCTTCACTAAACTGTCCTTTATGGGAAAGTGGCAAAAAGACAGCCATTGTTGAGCAGAAATATTTTTCCTAATTTTTATAGCGTCAGTTTTATGGCTCGATCTTGATAGAAGATATAGATAGCGAATTACATGAAAGCTTGCAAAAGCAGCAGGAAGCAAGACATTACACATTTCCTGTGTGATTATTCTTGCCTGAAACACTTGGTTGTTACATTAAATGGCAACCAGCAATTAATCAAATAAGCAAAGCAGCTGCCTGTGTACGACAACAGCACATCTGGTGGCAGGAGCCGGTGACGACAGGCAGGATGTAGCTGGTCAAGCTGCTCAACCCCCCCCCCCCCACCTTTGAAAGCCCTCTGATCAGTTTGCAGTATGGAGGGGAACAGATGGGAAAGACCTGTTTGTACAACTCTTCCAACTAAATGAAGGCATAATTCAGCAAACATTATGTCTTGTAGCTGTCTTGGGTAGCAAATATTTTTACACCTATTACTTTCTGGGTGCAAATACAACATGGTATACACTAATCTGTCAAAGTTAACGCCATTTAAAAAAAACAAAAAACATGTTCACATATCAGCACTACAATTCCGAATTCAATGTAACCTTATTTTATTCTTATGCGCTAATAATGTCTTGTGCAGTAATGAGTACACACTTACTTTTCACAAATGGTTTGCTTTCAAGTGAACCAAACCAAGTTAATTTCTAAAAAAAATTAGTAGGGGGTATCAGGACTGGCTTCTTGTCAGATAATGCATAAAAGCAAGTAAACTATGGTTTTGTCTGGAAAAGAACTGAGGTCAGTTAAGTTGAATTGTTTAATGTTCTTTTTCCAGCCAAGTGCTTTTTTTTTTTATTTATTTTTTTCAGTGCAATTTTGTAAGTACATTTTTATAGAAAGTTATATGTGGCAGTACAAACCACTAAAATACACTGTTGTGCAGTGGCACTGGAACAATTTTTAAAGTGGGGGTGCTGAAAGCCATTGAACAAAACTTTTTCACTTTTTCTTTCTCTGCGCCAGACTGCAGATGTCCTGCTGAAGTTCTGGCTACATTTCTCCCCTACCCTTTTCTATAAGAAAGTCTGAACTGTAAATACATTTAAATTTACTCTTGGATCAGGTTTAGTGAGATGAATTGTATGTATACTCTACTCTGCAGTATACATAATGTCGCTCTAATGTCAATTATGTGTCCAAAATAGTGACATCACAACGCTTTAACTTAAACGCATGTTGTTTTGTTTTTTTTATAAATAAAATGTAATATTCATTAAATGTTTAGACTAGACTTTTGTTGAAAAAACTTTAACTTTTTTGTAGCAAAGCGAGGTTTAGAAATATGTTTTCTTGCCTCCTATCAGCACTCCTTGATTGCGTATGAACTTTAATTTACAAAATGCAGATACATGTCAAAACATGATCTAAGGAAAGTAATTCTCTGACTGCTGCAGCTTAGTTTAGGTTTAAACATAATTTATTTTTCATAACATTGCTGTTGCTGTTACATATTGGTTTATGGGGAAAGCAACAGCAAACTCATTTCACACACAAGAAATCTGAATAACTTAAGTAGAAAAATCACAAAGAAGCACCAGTTGGTCATGGTCAAACCCTTTTGTCTACCACTTAACGTTTGATCTCTGCACACACTAGACTCCACTGTACTGTGTGAACTTGCAAACTCTTTTGCACTCAGCCTCTACAAAAGGCAAACCCTAATAAATGATACCTTTTCCATGCATGTAGTAATGGATTGCGTAGGAGTAAACCTGCCTTTCCATGAATATTTGAATTGTAATCAAATGCAGGGCTAAGATATTATTTGACACAAATGTATAATTACTTGTTATTTTTTTTACTCTGGAGAAATAACACGGTGTGGGTGGTAAAATGGCTAGGTAATAGGAAAGTGTACAAAGTATGCAGTACAGTATAGTTCACGGCAAGGCACGTGGTGGCATGTCAAATTAGTTATGTATCTGTAGGAAAAAGAAACCTTTTCACTGAGAATAAATCATGCTATTAGGTACATACTTAATCAAACCCATTTCTATGCAATTTACACAAGAGAACTTTTGCTAAGTAACCTGTCATGTATTACCTGGTATGGTAACACATACATCATCTGCAAATACTATTTTTTTGTAGAATTATATATATAATTTATGGAAAACTATATATATATATATATATATATATATATATATATATATATATATATATATATATATATAGATTTATATATATATCTGCTATTCAAGATAAGAAGCATTATAAAAGCCAAGAGACTTGTTAAGAATTCTTAATATGCAGGCATCACAGTGGAACATCCACAGTTATGCTCTGACCTGTCATATTTGATATCAATGCATGTGAACTAAGGTTGTGTGCTTTCGGAGTGCCTGTACATTACATTGTATTTCGCTGGGTTAGCTGTACCTAAAGGAATCGATTAACTTGTATTCATTTAATTATTTTTTTGTTCAGACTATTTAAAAAAGTTAAGCCATGACTTTTAATGTTAATGGAAAACTGTACATGTACTTGTTCACGAATACACTTATAAAAATTCCCTACATGTACTCTACCTACCATATAGTATACCGTTACATAGATATATATATATATATAATATATATATATATACTATATATATATATAATATATATATATATATATATATTTTAAACAATGCTTGTTTGTACAACATAACATAGTCTGCATTAGAAATTAATTTAAATTCCAACTTCCTATTGAAAATATTTTTAACAATTACAGTATGTGAAATACTTGGCACCTATGGATTAGTAATGTAACATTATTATGTATTATTATATTATTATTATTATTATTATTATTATTATTATTATTATTATTATTATTATTATTATTTATTAAACATCTATTTATCAGCTTCCATAATTTGTATTAAAAAATATACAATATGGTAGGTATGGTATCACAAATATTTCTAATATACACAGCCCATACTATACATATTCAGTTAAGCTGAATAATTGTCATAATTCTTTTCTATTCATGTGTGTAAACCAGCAGCATATTTGCATTTTGTTCCTTTACTTTTTTTTGTTTCGTTGAGTTTGGCATTAACTCTGCAGGGAAGTAGAGCCTCTTTCAGTAGAACCGGTTTTAAAACTAACCAGCAAAGCATTTTATTATGGTCCATCGAAGCACAATAACGTATAGTTTCCTATATGCAGTCTGTTTCCTTTTCCAGACAGGGAAAAGTGTATCCTATCTGAAAGAGCTTCCTTTTTCATACTGCAAGTCTTTCATTTAGCTGTATAAAAGATGCAGAGAAGACTGATTGGTTTCTACAAAAGGAAACACTCTTAATCAAAACATTGAGCCACATAAATGATACAAAGAAATGAAACGTCCTTTGGAAAGATCATTTTGAATGGCTGGCTAATTTGACACATGTTAAGCAATCTGCTCACATGCAAAATGGTGCATACAGTATCTTCTGTTTGCCTTTTGCCATATGGCCTTTCACACAATATTTACATAAGAGGAAAAATCCTTTTGTGTTTCCAACTGACTAATACATTCTCAGCTCACTCTTCAACTTCTTTATATAAGGCTTATGACACATTTCTTTGCTGAATCCCAAATATTTAGATTTTTTTATGCTATAATAGTCCCAATAATCAATATAATCAATATGCATTTGAGGCTCCCCACATCAACCCTCAGTACTGTTACATTTTACAATAAAGTAATAGATTTTAACACAAGTCTCTCTGGTCTGATAAGCCACATGCATACTGTGGATACCTGTCTTGCCAGATTAAAAGATTAAAAGATCCACAAACAGTACTTTATGCTAGTATGGGTGCACCTCAAAATGTAGAAGAATCTGTTTGTTTGTTTTTTCTCTAGCCAAGCTCGGATTTACCTGCTCACCTGTAAAATGTGTGGGAAAACATGATCTGTTACATAAATCTGACATTAATCCAGGTGTAGATATCGATAACAAAAGGCTGACAAAAATATTGACAGCAAACATTGTAAAAAGCTGGCACTTCATTAATATCTGTATAAATTGCATTTACAGCCTTGAATAATTTCATATTCAACAACTGTTCCAGTTAAAGGGCTTTTGAGGTTCTTTTTTTGTTGTTCTTTTTGTTGAAAGCATGAGTAGAGTAGGTTGCAGTATATAAACTGAGATGCTGCTCCTTTTTTTCCTATCTCCTCAGCTGGGAATATTGCACGCATATTAAAAAAAGATTTATACTGGAAACACATAGGGCACCCCTTTAAGTTAAAGTAATCGCTGATATCATCGCTGAGTGGATGTACTCTACAGATATTACACACTTTAAACACTCATACACACTGGGGTAAAACTGTATACAACTTGTACCACTGGGAATTAAGTCATTTGAAATCATTCCTGTTCATTTCAATTGTCAGAAGGCTGTCATCAAACAAGTTTGAAATGGAAGTCTATTATCTCCAGGTAGGACTGCTGGTGTAACAGGCAGTGTTGTGTGATGGACTATAGCCTCTGAGACCTTGTAGGTGAGATAAAGTTATGAGTCTGGTCCTTACAGGCAAGTAAGATAATGAGCATGGATCACCTATGCTGTACTTTACAGAACTCCAAATCTATTAGATGTCACTTCAATTAAGTGAATGTATGGATGTAGGCCTATACCTAACCAAGTGCTGTGGGTTTAATGAAGTCCATACTGTATAAAGACAGCACACACCTTTCACAGTATTAAGGTATTTTAAGGGTTGTTCTGTGAAAGAACTTTCCCATTACATTTTCTAGTGTTTCTTTAAATTCTATTTCAATTTCAGCAATTATTGTCAGGGACTGTTCATTCTTATGACAAGGAAAATATGATAAATCCAATTGCCTTAAACTGAGATAATGCATGTTTGAGCAATCTAGATTCATGTTTTTAATGCATGTTTTTTAATGATGATGTTTGTTATCTACAAATCTGACAGATAAGTGGACTTGTATTTGAAATTTGAGTTTCTGAACATGTGTTCCTGATTATGAAGGTAAATTATGTAAAATACTGTTGGGATAATTAAATAGGCAATTCATAGAATGTGTTTTAATCAATCACACTGTACTCAATTAACACGAGTCTTATATGTAAAACTACTGTATGAGGAACTTAGATCACATTTCCATTTGCAACAGACTGTAGTGTTTCTCATATCATTAAATTATCAAATTGAGGTTCCATCTTCAGTGGACAATCCAGTTGCAATTGGATGTCACTCAAATATCAGAGATTGACAGTTTAACAGAGCAGGCCCTGTATGTCAGAATATGAAAATCTTGCCAGTGTGATATTTTCTTACCAATGGCTCATGTATAGTAAAACTACTGTGTGACCATGAAACATTGTCTGAATGGAGATCAACCACTGCAGTTCATGATAACATAAAAAATAAATTACTCTGCTATATATCATATTTACAGACATTTAGAGTCAAGAGAAGTAACATAAACCTGCTTAATTAAGTTTACAGTACTCAAATTATATTATTAAAATGAATCTCCCTTTTGGCAGTTAATAGTTTATTAACTTCAGCATTTCCCTTCACTTCAATTGACATGTTAATGGACTAATATGTGGTCTGAAATAAAAAAAAAATGCTAATGATTTCTGGAATTAGATGCTTCAAACCTAGACATACTTTCAACACAAAGATAAACAAATCTGATCATTATAAAGTTCATAATCATTCATTTCAAAGCAGGTGCAGAAGACGTGGAGGATGCAGTCAGTTATAATCCATACATGTATAATACAATTGTCTTTTTTGTTCTGTTGAGAAAATTTCATTTTTTTAGAAATATTTTCAGAAGTCGTAACCTAAACACATTTTAACTCTGTAAATCAATGGCAAATAAGTGGTCTTACAATTCAATGATTAACAAATCCACATGTGACCATGAGTACTCTTATCGATTTGAACATATTTCTGAAGCATTTTTTTTTTTTTTTTTTCCTGATGGCTAATAGTCAGGTTGTCTCAATCTTTTTTCTGAGTGAGGTTCAATACTGTTGCCTTTCTGGAGAATATTATGCTTTTACACTGAAAGATTATCCTTGATATAATTTATTGGTGTGTCTTTTTATGCAGACTTTGAAAATGTTTTAAACTTAATGAATCTAGAAATATAAAGACCCATGCAATGGTCAGGATGGAGGCTGAATATTTTATTTGAGCTATTCAAACAGGTTAAAGTGTTCTGCAAGAAAGTCATTGGATTATTTGTGACTAAGAACAGTGTTAAGACACATGGATTGAATCACTGGATTTTATATCTTTTTTAATACCATTTTTAAAAAAACACACTTTAAAATGAAAACCCAAAGTGCTATTTGCAGACTTCAAAGAAAAATGTATGATGTAAACAGATAACAGCAGATAGACTGAGTGAATCTTATTAATAGGGGCTCTTTTAGGTCTCCAGCATCTCACTATATCTGCAGTGCATTGCATTTCATTAAATCACTTATGGTCACTCCATGTCCTTCACAAAAACAGGGACTTACTAAACTACTTCATTTCTTGTGGTTCTGGCAGATGTCATTTTCACACTAAGAAAAGTCCTTTTAAAATCCTTGGCACAGTTCAATGAAACACATAATCTTAAGTTAAACTGACAGAAGCAGAGGGACCCAGCAGTGAATTATTCAAAGAGAAAGTAAGTCATAATGTTTCAGAAGGCAGTGACCCAGTAAGTCATGAACAAAAAGGACAGCTATTCAGTCCAGATTAATATGGCTAACTACAATACGCCCTACAGTAGAAGTGTGTGGTGTTTGGTGATAAATTGACCATCTATAAAATAGTTTTGACCAATTACATTAATACATATGAGTGATACTATAGGAATACTGAATGTTTGCTCTTTGTTCTCAACTTTGACAACATAATGATTCTGTGGTTTAATTAAACAGGCTAATATTTACTGGTACATGTATAATTTAAGCATATATAAGTCTATAAATTGAAGTTATCATTAATTATAAGATGAAAAAAAAAAGTTTGTATCAGATACAGTAGCTTAAACTATTGCTCATCAGATTTTTGATACATCTGTAAATCAAATGTGATTTTTAAAGTAGCGCATTAGTATGCAAAAAATTTACAGTGACACTGTAAAAAAGAGCAGTCTTTTTTTTAAAAACTGAAATTTACCAGGTTCAAATCAGTAAATGAAATACAGTTCAAACTACATACAACACTATTCACCACGCTTACCAACTGTTCCAGTACAAATTGTTTCAGAAAAGGGCTGATTGCGGGAAAGTGTTAACACATAATAGTGTTGTGCTGTGCACTGGAGCCTGTGCAACACTATATATGCTCCCCAATTAATTTCCATGTAACTAGCCTTGAGAAGCTTTTTGAAAAGCAATTTGTGCTGCAATAGTTTGTAAGTGTGGGAAATAATTATCTATTTCTAAAGCTTTCCTGGCTCTTCTCTTTTACTAGCTGAATTGTCAGCATGGATTTAAAATGACCATTCTGTAAATGTTCTCTATATATGTTTAAATTATAAACCACTTCATTCTGCAATAGCAAATTGGCTTTTGTATTGTACTGGGTGTGATGCGATGCAGTATAACTATAAACATAAAAGCAAGTGATCTTTTATTGTGTTCTATTTCAGAATCGCAGATGCATTGAAAATGAACTCTAAAATTAACCTTGTTTTGAGGATTTTGAGGAAGATCTTTTGTTCCATGTGTCCCTACTCAGTCATGCTACTGTCATGTATAATTTGCTAAATGTTTTATAGCTGCCAGAGTACCTGACCTTGTGCTAATAGAGACAAAAAGGAAATTTAAAACCTGAAAGACTGAAATTAGAAGCAAAAACCCCACATACATCAAATTCAATTAGTTAGATATGGAAGAAGGAGAACAAGAAGGCGGTATGCAAAAAAGCACTTCAGTCCCGAAAACAAAGGTGAGAGTCCCTTGGAAATCACATTTCAAGGCAACAACAACAGTAAATTACCATAAAATATTGCATGAGTAAGATTAGTAATCAGTCTGCTTCAAATGAAATGCATGGTAATAAATAACAACAAATCTAATCTACTCAATCTAATACCCAGCTGATGAATTATTTTTGGCTCTCACATGTCCAAAAGCCAATATAAAGTAATGCAGCAATGCTGTCAAGGATGCTTAATCTTTCTGTCAGGAAACCAGATATCTTTTAAAGGATTTCCATATTTTTACAGTGTGCTTTTAGCAGGGTGATTGCCCTGCACATAGGGAAATTAGTGTTGGTGTAATCTATATGTGGAAATAGGTTTGTTTTGTGTGCTTTTTGGAGTTGTGTTTGATTGTTTATAGACAGGCGCTCAAGTGAGATTTGCAGCTACTAGGTTTGTTTGAGAAGAAGGGCAGCAAGTGACCAGCAGGTGGGCGGGTCTCGATTGAGTGTCCGTTAGCATAAAAAAATCCAGTGGGGATCGTTCTAAACAGGAGAGCGGCTCTATGCAAGGGAACTACAACTACGCAACCCTTAAACTGCAGACAGTGCTCATGAAGGCAATGCCCAGCCAAGGCCCTATGAAGAAGCAGGGTTTGTCGTAAGAATACCAGCTCATAAGTAGATTAGTTTAGGGGCTATTGATCCCAAGTAATGTATAGCGAGGGTTACGTAGTGTAGCTGGTTCCTGGAGCAGGATGTCTCATTTAGTAAGGCCAGCGCTCACCATGTGTGGCACCTTTTATTTGTGCTGTGTTTTATTTTGCTCCTGTATGTGTCCTCTGCGTATTACCATCGCCGATAGCGTCACATGACCCATTTGTTTACTTTATGTTTTTTGTTTAATAAATCCTGCGCAACTGAGCAGCGTTTCAACTCCAACTCCCATGTCTCTCTGTCTTGCATATCAGTGGTTACTCACACACGTGACATGAGTACCCTATCACAGTGCTATGCCTCCGATTATTTAACAGTGCAACCATTTCTTGGTAAATCATAATAACCATTTCATGGAACGGTTGACTGTAAATAGAATGTAAACAAAAAAGTGGTTACTTAGATAAGAGCATATATTAATTGAATTAATAATTACCTCAGAACTATGCCCACAGTGACAAAAATATACAGATTACCCCCCAGAAACAAGAGCTAAACAAAAGCAAAAAGAGAGGACTCCAGGCTAAGCAAGATTGTATACATTTGGATATCTAAACTGAAATCGCCTAAAGCAAACAAAAAATACATAAAAAACATAACACTAGAGAAATATGGGCAACAGAAGAAAACATACCTCCCTCAACCTAATGCAGTGTTAATGAGAACAGGATTAGAAATTCATATCAGACAAAGGTAGTTGAGAATACTGCAGCAAGCATAACCAATCAGAAGACAATAAAGCTCAGCAGAAGCTTAAGGACTAGAGATAGGAGAATTTGTATGATATCTCTGAATGCAGCTGAGTCAAAAAGTGGGTCCAGGTAAGAACCCTAATATCTCAGAAATACTGCACAACAAACCACCTGTTCCAGGCTACACGTTACCCACACACCTACATTTTGGACTGAGCAGATAAATCTTTGCAGGCAACCTTCTGGAAAGTTATGAGGTTTGAAGAAACATGTCCGGGGTCTTGAAAATAGGCGCTGTAGATGGGTCTTGTAAAATTTAAAAGTTTCTTTGCACAATTGTCTGTATCTTTCTGTTGGTAAGGTGGTAAGTGAAGACAGAGGGATTCTATCATCTGTGTGTTGTATATTGCTATTATATAAAGCATTTTTTCTATTTTTCAAAATTTCCAAAAAACACACATTTCCTCACTTTTGGCAAAGAAATCTTGATCGTCGCTGCAGATATGTCTGAGTCTTAACAGTTGCGAATAGGGAATCGAGTCACGGCAAGCCTTAGGGTGTGAGGAGTCATACTGCAGATATTAATGAGAATCAATTGGTTTGTAGTAGACAGTGGTGTTAATGGCGGAATTCAAAACAGTGATGGAACTGTCTAAGAAAGATATACGATTGTCTGTTTCTGATGTGTTCCATGTGAAATCCAGGGCTGGTTGGAAATATGTTACTGACTGAATGAACTGTTTTAAATCCTCACTGGATTTGGTGGAAATTCCAAAGATGTTGTCAATGTACCCAAATATATAGTTTAGGTGTGTTTCCATTGTATTGCAATAAAAATTAGTTTTCGACTGATCCCACAAAAAGGCAAACATGATGGTCCCATTTTAGTTGCCATGCTAACACCCCTGGAATCGTTTTTCCTTTGATGGTAATTTTTACAGTCAAGTTTTTGTGGGATCAGTTGAAAACAATTTCTATAGAACCCAGCGTATTTATTGATTCATTTATTTTGTCATATAAGAAATGTACATTTCAGCAGAAGATTTGAATGTTTGGTGCATTAACTCAGTGGATTTTGCTAAGCTGAATACTGAATACTTTCCTGACAGGTTTCAAATATAAGTTTAATCCCCCTCCCCCCAAGTTATTTTCAGTCAAGTTTGACATTAAAATTCAAAGGAAATTACTCATGGTGTACGCTTGGGAATTTCCAACTTGAAAATCAACATGTTTACCATATAACTATAAAATGGAACCCCAGGGTGGTGGGAAGCTATTAAACTTTGACGAAGATTTAAACAGGTTCCTACATACATACAATAATAATAATAATAATAATAATAATAATAATAATAATAATAATAATAATAATAATTACTTGCATGTGTTATTTTAGTGTCGGTTGTGATGGTGGACTTGGCCAGACAATCAGGACTTAAATCACTTGGTTGGATTCAAAGAGTCCCAAAGGTGTAGAACGAGCAGGAAAGTTCCACTTCATCACCCAGACTAAACACCCACACTTTCATGTGATGCATCTGCTTTATACAGCTTTGTTTGTATACTGTAGTTACCAATACATCCACTAATGCATAACCTGCAGCTTGTTTTCCTCCTCTTCTTCCTCTTTACATGCATATCACTTGGTTGTTGAGGTTTCTCTTAGTTGGTAATGCCTGTTGCCCTAGAGTTTCCTGTCACAGAGATGTGAAGCTGACACTAATCTTTGGAATACTTCCCCCCACAGGCACTTTCTTTTTAAAACTAAATAAATAATTTCAGGCTTGTGGTCTCCAGAGTTACTTGCATTATATAACGCTATCAAATATTTAAATGTCGCATGTCCTTAGTGAAGCAGCAGACATTGCAGCAAAATAAACATGAGAAAATATTCAAGTAGAATTAATACATTAAACCTGTGCAATATAACCAGCTCCCATAACAAAATATAGCAGACTCAAAAATACTATAATACTATTTTGAGATATATTTTGTCAAAAACATACAACTTAAAAATTAAACTAAGCCATACACATAAAAATGACTAACAGAAATGTACATATGCTTAAGTTATAGTATAATATCTACATTCTAACTATTGTGAGTGGAACTCTATAAAAAGAAAATAAATAAAAACATACCCCAGATTAATTCTCAAATAGTGCATCTTATCAGGTCACACAATTATAGTATCATATGCATAGATGAAATATTGATTAAGCAATATGTCTTGCAAGTTTAGAAAAGCTTGTCTTTCACTGAAATGTACTTCTTCCCTTGTACTGTTTGATGGTCTACATTACACCCTTTCCCTCCATTTAGCTTTCATTTTTCAACCCAATTCAAGCATCTTTATATCAATTTATAAATAAAATTACAGTTATCCAAAAGTGCACTTAGCCCTTATACTTTACACTTTACCTCATAATTACAGACACAATAATGAAAAAAACACAAGCAGCTTGTGTTCATGAATTACATGAAAGGATGCTTTGATCTATTACAATGCATACTTCAGCAGCTGACTTCAATCATTAACCTGCCTTCATCACATTATATAAAACTTTGTTCTAGGTTACAAACACTATTTTAATAAACATTTATTGGGAGTAAAGTTACATGACTAAAGAAAATCACTGAATACGAAATTACTGTCCTTCAAATACCGTATTCCCTATTGACTGCAATAGAACAGATAATGCATCATCATTATGCAACCTTCAGGTCATATTATAATCCCTCAGGTAAACTAAAATGGGTTTCTGCCATCAAACTTAAATTCAAATGGTTTATTCAATCTTTTCATTGCAAGAGTGTATTGAGGCACACTGATTGGTTTATATCTTTCCTGAACCTCCATCATATCATTGCCTCATTTTGTATTCTGATTTCCATGAGAGCACCTCATCGCTACAAAGTGGCATGTAAACCCGTCACTGTTTCTCTTGCTACAAAAAGTTGGAAATTGTTCAAGCTCCTGAAAAAAAACCTGAAACAGACACAAGTCGCCAAGCAATTGGTGTTTTTCGTTCTGTTGTGTTGTTCATCGTTCTGTTAAATAATTGTGTGCATGTCTTGAAAATTGCTTCTGTAAAGGTACTCATAACACCGTTTAACAATTTTTTTTTTTTTTTTTTTTTTGTTCCTGGGTAGTAAGTGTTATTTCCTAATTGCTTATGCCTCAAAAGTATAGAAAATGGCTATTATTCCCCACAAACTTTGCTTTTGTGACCAGGACAGTGATATTTTGAAATATCACTATTTCCAATGAGAAAACGGGAGCTTTTGTGTCTTCTCGTTCACACAAAGTCAGAAAAAAAACAACATATGAATCCAAATTAACATGTATTTATATTAAAGTAATACAAAAATGACTACAAAAGATTTAGAAGTGAGTAGTTTTTCGAGATTTACGATTATACTGTAAATTTACCTGCACTGTTCAAGTTCACTGTTGAGTTTGAGTTGTTGGGAAGCAGAATAACCAATTCACCCATATTAAAAAAAAAAAAAAAAAAAAAAAAAAAAACATTAAAATAAAATAATACATGTTATAGTACTTTAGAATGACTGTAACCACTGATTAAAACATTACAAAAAAAAAAAAAAAAATATCTAGATGTATTAATAATTATTGTCAACAATCAAATGATTCCGGACTATGCTTATTCAAGTTAATTTGTACAATAAGTAGAGAAGTATATTCTAAATCATGAATGGTCTTGATTTTCATCTTTATCTGTCTTTATTATACAAGAGAAAAAAAAAATAAGAAGTCTGCAAAGAACAAATTGTATTGTTAATATTTTGATTGATGACCTCTATGGCTACACTTGACTATCTCAAGCTAACGGTACATAAAAATAGGTTAAATGGAAACATAAAATGCTTTATTTTTAGCTGTTTGGGAATGTTTTTTGGTCACAGTATTTCGTGTGAATTAAAAAGAAAATAAAGCTATATAATCTATGCAGTGAACTGTATGTACTGTCAGATTTTAAATCCTGACCAATTTATGGTTTGTCAGCAAACTGGACCTTTTGGAGCAGAGCTGACATAATGAATTATAGGAATTCCAGCGATATATGAAACACAAAGAACAACATTCCTCCATCCAGGGGAGCAACCACTAAGAAAAGGTATTAAAACCAAAATTTGTCTAGGACAACTGGAAGCTGCTAGAGACCGGAAAATGCTGGCAGATGTTGGACAATGGCTTATTTTCCCACCTTTTTGAGACTGCCACCACTAACCTTCAACCTGATATTGTCTTGTGGTCTGGATCAGCATGCCTTGTTCACCTGGTAAAGTTAACAGTGCCATGGAAGGATGCTGTGGATGAGGGGTATGAGAGGAAGAAACTTTGGTAAGCTCAACTGGCTGCTGAAGCGGAACAGCAAGGAGAGTCCGGGTTTACCCAGTGGAGGTGGGTTGTTGAGGATTTGCAGCACACTCCACAACCCGGTTTCTCAGAGACATTGGATTCAGTGGTCAAGAGTTGCGACGCATAGTGAGTAACTTATCTGAAGCATCAGAGAGAACTGACTCTGGTTGAGATGAAAAGATTCTGGTTGGGGACCTCAAGCATCGTAGAAAAAAAGCAATGTTGATGTAATGGAAGGTAAGTAAGCTGGGCTTAGCTTAATGGGGGACAGAGGGGGTGATGCTGGGACGCCAAAATCACTGTTGACCCCTCTTAAGGTGTTGTGGGCTAGTCGACGAAACACCAAGGATGGAAGGTGCCCACTTGAAGACCTCAGAGAAGTACCCTACTCAGCTCAGTCCAGACGGTTGTCATGCTGATGTGATAGGGAGGCCGCACAGTGGTTGATTCCTGGAGCCAGCATGGCAGCCATTGTGTGTGCTGATGCACTGGGGAGGCAAAATAGGCTGATCCCTGAAGCCAGCATTACACTTCAGCCATCAACACCAGGCAGAAGGATATCTACATCATCATCAGAAGTCCAATATTTTTTAACACCTACTCTCATGTAATGGAAATCATTAATTTTTTTAAAGTCTGAAAGCCAAAGTCAGTAGAGTGCAAAACTTAAATCCAAGATGGCCACCGTGCAGGAAATGTAGTCGACTTTGGTGCGTAAAAAAGCATTTTAAGTTAAGTAAAAACTATTGATAATAACCTATTTTGGGTTTTGTTTGTTGAAGTTTAAAAATATGTTAGACCACCCTACACTTAGGTACCCCTATGTTTTTGTATAGAGTATTCTGCAAAATACATTGGCGTGTTTGCATATTGTATATTACCAACACATTGGTGACAGTATGAAAGTAGCTTTTCACTCGTTAACATGAGATGCCAAAGTCGATTATAAATTACATAAACAGCTTTAAAATGTGCTGCTGTTCTACTGCCCCCAGGTTCTGAAACAAAAAAGCAACTGATGATTTTTGAATTAAATTGCCTAAAAGCACTTGAGCAGAACACAGAGGGGAATAAACCACAGGAATGGAGAGGATGACAATGATATATCAGTCAAGGCATTTTTTTTTTTTATGGAAGACAAGGTGTGTCCATTTTTCATCATCAATGGGGACTTTATCATAGATTTGGTCAACCCAGTGATTTCACCCTAACCTTGATAAAAATCTGCAGAATACACAAACACAATAAATCAAGGTATTTTAATGGGTTTAGACAACTACACTGATGGCATTACAGCCACATAGAAAAGTATTAGCTTCAAACAGCCTTTTATTTGATTTCTTTTTACATTTATCTCGTGTTCTCAGTGGTCCTGGGTTCTTCAGTGCCAATTAAAAGGAAAACAAATGACATAGGTTCACGAGTCATGCATTCTGGTTACCTTACAAAGACAACATCATAATAGAAACATGACCTACGTGTGTTTAACATTGGTTCTGCCCTCACCATGAGAAAGTGACAATAGGTAAGTCCTAGATTTTATAGCTCTTATGATCTACTTCTGTTGTCAAATCAATATCTACACAGAGTTGGCCATATTGTGAAAGAAGTTGGCCTATATCGTTCACTTCAATTCATTGCAAATATTTAGAAAGGTTTAATTACGTGGTGTGTTGCCTCCAGATGGCTTGTGGACATCTGCAAGCCAGCACCCTTCTAATAGCGTGCTCCTGCTTTCATTACCGACTCTTCCAATAACCAGAATTTGAACATGTGAATCTTTTAGATTATTATGACTGGGGGAGAGGAGGGTGGGGATTTGAACATAAAGTTATCAAAAACACTGTGAATGGTCTGAATGGGTTAGACAGTTTGTCACACAGTGTTGTAGGTCTTGTCACTTGTCTCTCTGTAAAAGTCAGAACTCATCATGCTTCCTGTAGTTCAACTGTGAATTTTAAAGTTAATGGAACCTCCATACCAATCCAATTATACATACTGTGCAATGATCCCTAAATGCAGTGTTTTTATTCAAATACAACGTGCTGAAAAATGATTGCAGTCATGAATGATGTTTTGCACATCACTCTGTACTTCCTAACCATGCAAAATAAAGGTATGTAACTTTCTTGCATAAAGCAAGGGGACCTACAAAAGGCCCAAAGCAAGCAAATCATCCACATTGGAAACGAAAATCAATAGTCTTAACTGCCAACGTGTTAAACACCACACAACACTTTTATAGCCTCTGACTGCACAAACCAGCAGAAATACTAGTTGTTTTCTGCCAGACATACGCTATTCAATTACAATGGGGACACTTTTTTTTTTTTAATTGGTCTTGTCGAACTTTTTTGGTTGGCTAACAACATGGATTCAAAATACAACTATTCTAAAGTACAATATTTTACATAGCAGCTGTTTATAAGAAACAACCTCCGGGAAGAAATGAATGTATTTATTTGGCATGAAAAGGAGTGAGGGAAAGAACATATATTTATTTTAAGCAATAGAACCTTGATTAGAGGGCATTACCATCTGCTAGTTGGCTATGTCAGGAAGGATTCCACCCACAGGCCCCGGCACCACCATAAAGACAAGGATAACTATCAGACAGTAAAGATTTCTAATCAGGGTTTCATTGTGATTAGAAATGGGTCAATGGGGTCTTTATTGTGATGGTTTTTTAAGCTAGACATTCTATCTGGACATTCCATAGTCATCAGCCATGTTGAAATGACTTGTAATTGAGTTTCCTGTAGTTCGTACTGTATTTCGTTTTTACTCTCTTTCACTAGAAGCCCACCTAGTTCTCTTCAGCCTGTCAATACTTGCTTAAATTTGCTTAAATTGATTCATTTTTTACACAAGGATGCATTAAACATTCATCTTCAAATAACAAAAAAAACTAATAATTTACTCATTTTTAAGTAAGAGACAGTAACCAAAATCACCACAGATAAACACCGGTTGTATTACACTCAAGTAAAAAGGAAAAGAAAGAAAAAAAGACCTTACACATTCAAATGACAATTATTCAAACGTGGCAAATCCTGAAGTAGCCTTACTGTAAGGCATGTTAAGTGAATTTAATTGAATTCCATTGAATTCTTTTTTGTTTACCTCATTCCCAGCAGGTATCCAGTACAACAGCAACAATAACTGTAAGTCAAGGATACATCAAGTGAACTCAGAGACAACCATTTCCCTTGCTTGCATAAACAGTTCTACCTTGTTATTTCTTCACTCATGAATACTGGTATCTCCTTCAGCACTCAAAGCACCCTGTAGTCTCTTACTTGTAAAATGCATGTATTATAGAAAGAACTTAACTTCACAATAATATAATATACCTAAATTACGATAAGCAAAGCTTTTGTGATTCCCCGTGACGTAATTACATATTATTATGTTGGAGCGGACCAAAATGAAATAATCAGGTATGCGTCACACTCGTTTAACTGTTGCCAAAATAAAAATTTCATAGGGTCGTAATATGTGAGTGCTGACTGTATCAATCAATACAATAGTATGTGGCTTTATTCAGTAATGTGACTTATGCAAATGCTTGCCAATACATTATAAAATTCAGATGGATTGAAAATATTTTCTTATATTTTACCAAATGGATTTGAGTTCCAAACAAACAAACACTAGCTGTGTATGTGTGTTTATATCTGGACAGGTCATTTCCGGGCCTGGTCAAGTTCCCTACAAGTACATCATGCAACATAAAATTAATCCCCAAAAAAAGCCCTAATTGACCAGAAAAAAAAAAAAACCTTCCCCAATTACACAAAATAAACAGACAGAGAAATTAGATAATGTTTATTTAATATATATATATATATATATATATATATATATATATATATATATATATATATAGATAGATAGATAGATAGATAGATAGATAGATAGATAGATAGATAGTATAGATATAGATATAGATAGATATGATAGATTCTATTATATTAACAAAAGCATGTGGTAAAACTGCTTTGCATACCTCTAGGAGAGATTTTTGTGAGGTGTTGTGGGTACCAAATTGTTTCTTTGTCTGATATTTATTTATTTATTTATTTATTAAATCATTAGAAAAGCTGCTTTAGATAGTTCCTCTGGAATCGTATAATACAGCATGGTTTCTATTTGGGCTTTTATGGTGGAACAAAATACTTAACGACAACACACTTGAAAATGGATTAGCATCCATCCTGTTGAGTAAGTGGGAACAGAAGCTTGTGTTGGTTATGCTAATAAGGAATTATCTGAAATTAATTTAAATTGAGATTAGGAATAGGTCCCACAATGAGGACGCTATTATTATTTGTTTACTAAATCTTCAGTAATCCCCTTAAAACAAGATGTCTGGGAAAAGAATATTATGTGTGTTTTTAAAAATGAATAATACATCAAAATAAGCAGGACATTAAAACCATGCCATATATAGTAAACCCTGATATCGATGTGATGCAGCCACCTGAAATCTCCTGGTATCAGATAGTTAGGCGTGCATAAGATGGAAGTGAGGTCACATTAATAGGAACAACACTAACCCTTACAAAACGTAAATAAACGGCAAACAAAAAATAATAATACAAACACTGCACGGAAAATCTTTGCAGATCCAGGAACTTAACCAAATCCTGGCAAATTTCAAACAGTGTTTTCACAAGAAAGATGGTGAAGAATACCAACTTAATTCTCTCAGAAGTATGGCAGGCAATAAAGGCAGAATTTCCAGACACGGGATGCACTGTTCAATAGATTTTATATAATGTGACAGCCAAGTACCTGGCCGATCGCATGTGCTCGTCAAGTCCGGACCTTTCTCATGGTCAGCATGGATAGTTTTGACACGGAAGCAAGGGTATTGATATAAAAACAGGGCGGCTACTTTAATTTTGAATAGTGTTTTATTATCTTGATTATATATATATATATATATATATATATATATATATATTACACCTGGTACAATATTCTTTGTATATGTTGTAGTCTTTATACATGTAGGAAAATTATATGACAGCTGTGGACCATATACACCATATATGCTATTGGAAAGGTAAATTTTTATTCTGACAAATACAGGGAGAGTTACTGTATTTCAGTACTTACAAATACATAAACTTCAAAAGAGAAAGCATGTATAAAACAATACGTACAAAACATATTACTGTCATGATAATGTATCCTTTATAAACACTACAATTATTATTATTTCTTTTTATCAGTTAAGAAATCGATTCCAGCACTGTAGCTTTGTACCCATAGCCATGCTGTCACACAAGGGCTCATAACAGTCACACATTTTACTTGCAATAGATAAATAAGGATTCCATTAATTCCCTGGAGGGGCACATCATCTGTGATTTGAATGGCCTTACAAGTTACCAGAATGATAATCACTGAGGTCTGATTAAATAAAGTGACAAAGTAAAATGTCCACCCCAACATTTTCCAGACAAATTATCATGAAAGATAATGATGCAGAGTATGGGTAATTATGATCATATACATATATATATATATATATATATATATATATATATATATATATATACCTATATACTATATATATATATATAATATCATATATATATATATATATGATGATGACACACATACTGTAAAAAAAAAAAAAACACCACCACAAGATAGTAATACAATACGGTGTATAGTGATTGTAGCTCAGGGCCACCGAAATTACTGCTAAAGGTGATACTGCAGGCTCCAGCTGTCTTGCCACAACAGTACTGCAGTATCCACCTCTATCACACTGAACTTGCTCTAATAACTGAAAACATTTATCTAAATATTAGCCACTTTTACAATACTGCCACCTTATTACATAGCATGACTATCACACTATCCCATTAAAACCAAAGTGATTTCTTATAGTTTGATGTTTGAATATTATGAGTGGTAAAGAGAAGAGGCATTGAATGCACAGGCATTTTTTAAATACACATTAAAGCTATATATTCAGTGCACCAATGGTTTGAGAAACTTCAGCTGCTCAGCTGTTTGAAGTTTACATGGTGATTGCTACCAGCAACAGCTGAAGACTTTCAAAGTACTTAAATGTAAAACAATAACCAACAATTTGTCCTACTCAAATCGTATTCTGCTATTATAGATAATAGTATGCACAGTCATTTTGAATCAGAAATATTAGTCATGCTGCTTAAACCTGGTTACTCATAAGTGGTTTAGAAAACGCGTGCATCGATTCGCTGTGAGAAAAATCTTTTAAAGGTGAAGCAAAGATAGATGTGTCTGTGCCTACAAATAACTGCCGACTTTACCAAGTTAATTACAGATTTTCTGCAGTCATCGTGGCCAGACAGAAAGTCTAAGAAAGCCTTTATACATAATGTGAATTGAAAACTATTTTCAATCTTGCAAAGCAACAGAAATGAATGATTCAATTAAGACTGCTGATCACGTTCTTTAGCGCTAGAAATAATGGTGGAGGTAGGGTGGGGGTAATGAGTTGACAAAGGCTTATCCCTTTAAAATCAGCCTTTAAGAAGTACATCTGACACTGCATAATTTTAATTTAGAAATATAAAATGAATACATGGGATGAGTCTGGCAGGCAGCCAGTTCAAGTCCAATGTTATTGTCAAGTCCGATCTTCCAGCAGCCTACAGAAATGCACATTTCTGCAGGGTTAGCTCATTCATTATTCATAATGACAAGCTGTAGTAATGTAGCTACCAGAATATAGAATACTGTAGTTCACACAAACCCAGATAAGATATAGAAGATAGGAAGCTATACACTATGTTTATACTTACACCTTTTTTATTTTATACATCACAAAATACAAAAAAACAACAGGATGTCAATCAGCACTATAGATATCTACACAGTAATTATCTATAAGAGGTCACTGGTATTCTGTTACGGAACTTTGACATTAGCCTGTTTCTTGAAACAATGTTTATCAATTCTATACTTTTCGTTTCACTGGTTTTAGCAAATAAAAATGTTGGTTTTAATATCAGATTTGTCAATTTAAAAAATTGACCTCAGCAGACTGAATGGGTTTAGCATTTGTCCGTGGAAATAGAAAATTGAGTTTCTTTTTTTTTTTTTTTTTTTTTGCTGTCTGTTTCCCATTGCAGCACTTCTATAATGTATACTATATCCATAACCAACTAATTGTCATTATTATTTTAACATGTAATTATGCATAGTCATCTAATGTATCCCATTAGCACCGTGGTGCAAATATATGTCCTCTTAATAACATCTGTTTTTACTGAACCTTGATGGATACATCAGTTTTAACAATCATATCTACTGTATTGTTTGCAGTTTGTGTAAAAGGTAACCTCATATACAGTGACAACACAATAAAAATGGACTGCTTGTTGATTGGGTGCTTCTACTTTACACACACAGAGACATGTTTGCATTCTATATTTGTGGGGACTTCTCACTGACTGTCACTATATATGTCTTTAGAATTTCTAACACCACACAGGTTGAAAGTCGACAATAATATATATTTTGGGCCGTTTTCACACATCAGTACCTCAAAGAGATTTTAAAGCAGTATGCAGTGAAGGCAGTTTAGGTTTTAGGTTTTGAGCTTCATGAGAACATTTGATTTCAAAGTAAATATTTGTCAGCAACAGATATGGGTATGTTTATTATGTTTCTCAATAGGACTACAGCATGGCTGTTGAATGATCTTAGAAGGCAAATGCATGTAGTATGTATAGACAAATCTTATCGGGTTTGAGGTTAACGAGATATAAATTCACAGAAGTCATACACTGTTCTGTATGTACTTATGCCTGCTTTATATTTTCTCTCTTAATTGTGACAGCTTGAATAATATATATATATATATATATATATATAGTATATATATATATATATGTGTGTGTTTTTTTTTTTTTTTTTTGGTTGATACAAATGTACAAGAACCCCTAGCAAAACACCCACACCACCTCTGTTTAGAGAGCCTGAACAGATGCACTTGATAGAAGGAAAGGAGAACAAAGGATTTACATCCCTGTGCCAAGCTTAATTGTGATGCTGAGGCACTTCAAGAGAATGATTAGAAATATCAGATTTTATTGATTTAATCAATGTTTTTTTTTTTTTTCTTTGCTGTTTCTTAATCTTCCACATAATAGGTTATAACAGGGAAGACCCGTGCTGACTCTCCGGGCACATTCATAGTGCTGCAGGAAGAGCGCAGCAGCCTTATAATATTTACCTGTCGGTCACAGCAGTGACACGGAGAGGTGGGGCAGAGGGTGTGTTGCTCTTCCTCTCTCTGAGTGGCTGAGAGGCAGGCCTTGGGGGATTGCTGGCCGTATAAAGATTACACTTTGTGTTCCCTCGGGCTACCCTCGAGGATGAAACAAGCCAGCTGGCGGAAGCTGGGATTGCCGGACCGAGCACGGCCGACGAAACAAAAACAAACTAAATAACTAAAAAAAACCATTGGAAAAGGAAAGATTGCAGAAATCGGGGAATCCTTGGGCAGATCCCGAAATGTGTATAGGTGGAGGAAACACCATAGCGTAGGATGTAACCCGGGCCGTGCGGATAGCGACGGTTGGGGTGACGCTGTCAAGTGCAGCATCTTTTATTTGTAGTTTTATTACTGTGTTTTATTTTCTCTTTTTCTTTTGCGTTTTGTCCTTTGTGATTATTATTTCCAGAGCAACTGCAAGTGCATCTGCATTGGACTGTGTACCTGTACTGGTATAACCGTGGTCTTGTTTACCGTTGCCGGTACTCAAGCCACGGACAATCGCGCCCTCTGCGGGCTGGAATGAATCAGTGTGCCTGAGCGGCGTTACAACTAAAAGTTCTGTCTCCTTGTCAGTGAATTGCCCACCATCCTTCCACATAGGTCCTTAAATAACGTGACCGAGCAGCGATGCCTGCTGGGAGAGGGAGGTCCAGAGCAGTGCGGGAGTTCTTAAATAGGTGTTACGTGTCAATGCCCATTCTTTGGCCAGAAGCATGGGCCTGCTTTAGTGATAATGGCTCAAGCTCATGGTATAATTTACTTCCCTTCACACAGGAACACAAATCCAGAATCATACTGTGCCACAGTATACACCCTGCTTCGATCTGCACTGACAGCACTGAATAGAAACACGATATACAAAGACACAACTATTTACTGCATTAAACCAAAACACAAGCTCCCACTGGATTTCTACTGAACCATACCTGCAGTACACAAGAAGCAGGCTTGAGAAAAGGTTGACAGCTAAAGAATGTCAGGGAAAGTTTATTTCTGACCACTGAATGAGAAATATTCCAAGCATACAAGAATTAAATGCTTCATCATTTTTTTTTTAACACAGTTAATTACACAGCTTTCCAATCCTGAGATGAAACAATGTCAAGCAAAAACAGTCTATTTAGGCAAATTATTACCAAATGATGCAATTATTGCTTCACTTTCCTTTTAGAAGGCATAAGGCTAATTAAGGCATTATGTATTTTGCATGATTGCTGCTTTTGTTATTGCGACAGGTGACAATTTATATTTTTTATTGTTACATGCAATGGTTTAGGTTGTCATTTTAGGTTTATTTATTATTTATATTAATTATATTATTTATTATTATAGCACAGTACCTGCTGGGCAGGAACAGGGAAATGTCCCGAAGTCTGTCAATAGCGTACACATCAGTTCAAATACTAAAGCATATCTTACTGATATTAGTCAAGTTTATTCTTTTAGAAGACAAACACATTAATACGTTTGAATGTGCTATTCAATTCTGAGCCTATCGACCTCTACAGTGTAAACATTCTCTACATAAACCACTTGAAACTCACTCATTCTTTTTATCACGTTTTAGAAAGCAATTTGGCTTTTGCATGCACAAATCAGAAACACGTCTGATCAATTTGTCAGCCAGCTACCACAAATCTTTCTTGGCCACTAAATGAAAAAAGCAAAGCTCCATGCACAGAGATCCCACATGAGATTAAATAAACTGGATATCTGTGCACTGCATCATAAGATGGTTGGTTTTGTTTTCAGATCATCCTAGATCTGAATATCTGTGCACTGTATCATAAGATGGTTGGCTTTGTTTTAAGGTCATCCTGGATATGGATATCTGTGCACTGTGTTATAGGATGTTTCTATAGTGATATGTATAGGATAGCACCTGTGTCAAAGTTTGAGTGACAGTGAAATCATGCTTTCTATGACTTGCATATGTTGGATGTCCATTACAGAGTAACCTCACATGACAGTCTAGTGCCACTTGGAAAATAGTGGCAGGCACATGCTGGAGAACTTTGTACTGTATAAAACTGTTTAAATTATTTTATATTCAGATTGGGAATTCACAATTCTGGTGCTAGTAATGCATTCTTTCATGTATAGCTCAAGAAAAACTGTGGCTATAACCAAAGAGGAATTTATGCCCGCATGCTATTGGAGCGAGAGGAATGTACTTCACAGTGTGCTTAATTGATGCGAACGACAAGAGTATGCGAAGGACAAAGGCGTGCATTTAGGGGGTCTTGCATTCCAAAATAAAAATAGTAACATATTATAATAATATAGATTACATCACTCATTTTGTAATTAATTATTGTCCAGTGCACATGCAGAAGCGGGTTTTCTTCTAGACTAAAACAAGCTTATACAAATTTAATAAGCAGACAACTGGGTGAGCAGAAGATTACATAAAATGCACTAAACCACTGGGCTCATATATATTCTTTTGAAAGATGGATATTATGGGAAAACAATGGCAGCATTGTATGTCTTGTATTCCTGCTGCATGTGGGGAGGCCAGGATAAGGACAAGTTGTTAAAATGTCCCCAAAAGGGGTGATGGAGTGGCGCTTTCTCTCTTTACTGAAGAACATTTTTATTATGCGTCGTTTAATTAAAATACTAATATCTATGCTGTTCTTGATGGTTTTTAGTGTAGGTTTTGGGGAAATAAATTAGGGAACCATATTAGTCAGTATTTTGCTAAAAATGCTTGTGTCTCTTAACAGTAAAGCTGGGAGTGCAAATTAATGAGGAAAAGACTGATGGGATACAGTTCACTTATCTAAGAGAAAGGCTTGATCTGTAAGGGGCGGGGGTTAGCTAGGAGATGCTCAGAGAGGACACGGTCACCAGAGGTCATTTAGATATATGGTAAGCTAAGACTTTATAGAACTGAAAAATTGATTTCACTGTAAGATGTTCTCTAGCTTTCTTCAGTTCTCTGATCATGTCTGACTGAGTGGATATGAAACTACAGGATTTCTGCATGAGAATGTCATTATCCTGTGTATCTGGAGGGCACTGGAGGTAAAGAGAAGAAACACTGAACACTTTAAACGAAACAAAAGATTTTTCATAAGCTGTAAACTGCACACAAATATAAAACCAGTAAACCTCAAATACTCTGTTCAGGAATTTATTGGAGTGGTCATTTAATCACAGGGTTTACCGATAATGAAATAAAGCAGCTACACTATATGACTCTATAAACCAATTTACATAAAATTTTCTAAAAAAAGTGACTGAAGCACATCTTGCTGCTTAACTGTACAGAATAAAATATGTAATATTCCAGGCATTTAGTGGAGTAAAGCTAGCAAAAGACATTGAACTGACAATATCCTTGTGTTCTAGTATGCAGGGCAGTAAATCAAATATGAACCTTCAGTGAAAATAGAGAAAAGAAAATGGAACAGAAACTGGTATTCATTTTGATGATGACCTGGTGTGTATGTGTATGTGTATATATATATATATATATATATATATATATATATATATATATATATATATATATATATATAATGTATACTGGACCTTACATGTTAATGTGTTGAAGACGGAAACAAAAGGGAAAACTTGTATCTTCATTTGCTAACAATGTTTAACATGTATTGTTGCTTCACACTGACCCACACTTTACAATATTAATAAAATGCATAGACTAAAAATCTACAAATTTGTTAACCTACTGTAGATTATTTCAAACAGCTAAAGCTACATTAATTAAGTATACATGTTGATAGTGATTTGTGTGCTCAAGAAAGGCTAAGGACAAGTTAAGATGCTGTCACAGTTCAAAAAGTGTGCTTGAACTGAATACCCTCTGCAATTTGGTCCCATTTCCTCTCTTTAATCTTATACAGACTCCCACTTGTGAAGAACTGTCTCAAACTCATTTCACTTGTGACCAGAGTCAGCTTCAAACCATGGCCTCTAGAGGCTCTTCCAGTGGCTCCGCCACCTAGCTTTATAATAGAAATATTCTAACTATAATAGGAGCACCGTTGCTTATGTTTTTCATAAATCACAGAAAGAATAAGAATAAAAAAAAGATCAAGAATAAATTCTCCAGTCTATCCAGTGTGTACAGGATCAGTTTTTTCATTGATATATGAAATGTAGTGGTAGCTTTCATCTGTGCAATTTGACAGCTGGTCTTACATTTCAAGGGAGATATGGTAAACCATCACCTGAAGAGCATGGTGGACCACGGTGTACATGTAAAACACCACTCACCACTTCCCCTACCTTGGGAAGAAAGTTGAGAGAGGTGGTGGACAACAAATGAGCATTTTAGAAAGGGATGGGAGAACCAAAGTTCAGATTTATGATAAAAATAATATCCACAAACATGAAGGAAATTGTGAAGACACTGACATGTGCTTTAGAAAATACTCTGTGTCACTCCAACCTTTTAGCTTGTACACACAAAACTCGGTCAACATGGACCTGTACTAGTTACAGGACATGTAACAATGACATCATCACTACTGTCTGTATTGTAGAAACACATGGATTGAACCTTCAGATTTATTTAGTGAAAAAAAAAAAAAAAACTGTTCAACGGGAAAAATAGATATGTTGATAAGAAATTTATCCAAAATGGTATTATCAGTAATTCCAGATGACCATATCTTAAAAAAAATAAAACAAACAAAACGTACCATAAATACACATTCAATACAACCTTGATTATCGAAAAGACATCTAATTGATTGCTTTTCTAATTGTATAGCGAAGCTTCTTTTTACATACTACTGGACACCTTGAATATCCAAACACTTGAATACCAGCGCACAGCAGCAGTTTTGCCAGTGTCTATTATTAAAGGTGAGTGCCTTCTGTACAGTCATGGTTAAAATAATTAAAACAGGCCCCTTTTTAAGCTGTCTGATTTAAATACAAACAATGCTGCATGAACAGAGGTGGTGTATACCACAGCAGCTTCTTACATCAATAGAAAATACCATATATTTTTATATGCATTTAGGGGTCAGCGGTGTAAGATCTTACAAGCCAAGCATTTATTCCCCTTTAGTTTCAAGTTGAATCCATGCTTTAAATCTACCTACAGCACTGCATCTAAATGTATCCGTATCATGCTTTCAACCTGCCATAAATGCTCAATGAATACTTTTGCACATGAAAAGTTACACTAAACGAAAAGGAAAATCCATTTATCAATTTTTATGGCTCTGTGACTCCATTGTTTTAGACTTAGCAGAAAAGCAAAGCACCTGTGTTTCCTCTGACGAACAGCATACTGAGATAGGAGAGCCAGAGTGTGGTGCCAGGGAAGATTTTCAGCAACACATTTTGTAATTATTTTTTGAAAATGGGTTTGTGATAGAAAAAGTTATATTTGTCCATATACCGTCCCTTCCAAATCGGATCAGCTGTGGAGGTTTATGAAAACATTCTCTGCTGTTGGCATATACTAAACCTCATCTTTAAATTCACAGGGATTTACATCAAAATGTAATCCCTAAAATTGTTATGTGTTGGAACAAATACTGGATGGAAGCATCATTAGCACCAGGCTATGGGAATGCAAGTGTCATGGTACACATAATTTTCTTTTGAATGTATACTCAGCTTATTTTGTTGTATGCAATTTAACACTTTCATAATATTTGCAGTGCATTTTATTAGCAATACAGGACATGAAAAAAAAAAAACTGGTACTAAATGAGTGGTCACACACATGATAATTTTGTATAAAATTTCAAACGTGTATTCTGGATCATATAACAGTAATTTTTGCTAACCAGTTTTAATCATTATGATGATGAGCAAGATTAACAAACTTCCAGAGAACTGTAGGTGCCTACTGGAAAGAACAGTCTGAAAATGATGGCTGTTGTACTGGGTTCTAATTCTACTGGGTTCAATTGCACCATATCCCTACCTCCAATTAAGATGCCCATTCTCCTGAGTGGGAGCTCTTCGTAGTGGGTCTTAAGGTCAAAACATTATTATTATTTATAAGTTTAACAATTTGCCAGTGTTACTTGGAAGAAAACCAAAATAAGTATTAGTGAAACCTTCACCAAAGATACAATATGTTTACAGTGGTTTTTGGATTATTTCTGTGGTTATTTGAATTGTGCTTACAGTATTTAAAACAAAGTTGCACATTTGTATTTGAGATTTGCCATTTTGTGAAGAAGGAAAGCATCTTCTAAATTATTTGCTGAATGATTTTATTTGGGAACACATAGTTGAAGCCTGGCATTTGGAAATGACACATTTGACTGTGAAGCTATTCCTGTTTTATAAACACATAAACACCTCTCCTCAAGGCACTCAATAATTGAAAAGGTGTAATTATCACCTGCTGCTCACATATGAGTATGCATCCGTCCTGCTCCTGATTAAGGAAATATAAGAATTCTCAAAAGCTGACTACAATTCTTAACCCAGCTCAGAAGCAGCATTAACCGGAGCTGGCAATAAATTGTGCACAACGTAATCTTGTCGAATGATTGTACAAAGGTGCTATTGGACATACAATCTTTAGAAAACATCCTTCAAACACGTCAAAGGCAATATTCAGTGCATTAAAAATCAATATCAATATTACATTTTGAGTTTTCCATTTTAATGTATTTCAGAAACCTAATAAAATCTAACCATAAAGCTCTATGTCCAAAGAGTGAATTTCTACAGAAATATAATCTATAGGGGCATAAATAACAACGGAAACCATGTAACCCTTTAACCTACTACTGATAATCCCTCAATCACAGTACATCTGCCCATTATATTACCAAAATATTTCTGTCCTGTAACTTCAGTTGCACTACATCGAGTATTTTTATTTTTTTTCAGAAAGGTAGTAACATTTTAACTTTGACTACAGTATGTATAAAAAGTGTTTTTTAAAAACACTCAACATTTAAAAAAAAAACAAACAAATAAAAAAAACATTAGGCTGATTGAAAAGATACAAATACCATGCAATCAAGCATCCTAATTAATCACTGCACAAACAAACTGCTTATTGATTTTCTTCTTAGCTGGTCACCTGCTTCATATAATTTACTTGGTTGATGCTAACAGATGATAAAAAGAACAAAAACTAAAATGTCTAGTCTTTTTAAATCCATGTCACAAACAATTCCCTCAGTTCAAAATTATGAAATAACATAATTACTTTCTTAATTACTTTCTTTATAGTCAACACAAGTCTTAAATTAGCTGTGGCCAAAGAAGTATCTGTAACACCTAAATGTATTTTTGTTTTAAAGATTCCATAACTTCTAGAAGAATAAAAACATTGAGACACAGCTTTCGTAGTTTTCCTTCCACTAAACGTTGCATGTTTAAAAATCAGATCTGCATTTTGAGTGTTATTAAAAGGTGAGTACCTTCTGTACTGTCATTAAAACATGCCTTAGTCTTTCAATTGTCTGAAGCACTGTACCAGTAACCCGACACTGTGCACTGAATTGTTACAACTGCATGTCAAACCCCCTGTAGGAACAAATATAATTTGCATTTCATGTGACATTTTGGCTTGATTTGTTCAGTGGCTGTGTCTGTCTCTGGCTGGGCACAAACTCTAGGCGAATTCTGAGGCAGGAGATCTATATCTTGTTTCTTATTAATATCTAATATTCTTGCTAAATGTCTCTTTTATTTCCCTAAAGAAGATTTCTTGGCTTTGTACTTCGAGCTTGATTTACCATGACACAGTCGCTATTTTTTCATGTTTCTTCAAATATGAGGTGTCTCTCTATCTGTCTGACTTAATTGAAATCTCGAAAATATAACTCTTTGCTTGTTGCATCTACTAACGTGTTTTGTCAGCAATAAAAATTTTACAACTACGAAGCAGAAGGAGGAACTTTTTTGTCTGCATTACAGTTTAATGCTATTTCTATTTCATGTTAGTTTAAAATGAGCAAGGCTGATGAAAATGCTATCCCCACCAAATGCCTTTCTGCAGTATCAAAAACATTCAGCATTCAGATGTTTACATCAAATAACTTCATTGAATGTAACATTTAAAATCAGAACTATTCCATGCTTCAGGTCTACTTGTTTTGAGACTGCAATTATAAACAGCAGTATGTTGGTTTATCTGTAACAAATAAGAACCAAAAGGCATGAGATTCATGTTTAAAGTCACATTCCAAGAGTTCCTGTAGACTTAGAATGAGGTTGAGGTTCAGGTCGCTCTCTGAACCACAGCCCTGGAATCCAGACAAATATGCAGCAGTACAAAAGGACTCACCAGCAAACAAGGAGCTGATTGAGCGATGGCTATATCTTACACATTCTATATACATTTTCCACTGCTTTTATTCCATGCAGAGTTGTATCTGAAGAGGATGAGAAACGTGAACAGGTTGCATGCCATAACTTATAATAAATTGTGGCTGAATCATAGCTTATCCATGACAAAAGATATATCACAACATCAAGTACTGCAGTTAACCTCTGCAACACCATTGACCACAGCAACATGACCCTCACGTAAGCTCCTGAATTCAAAATGTTCAAAGAGCTAGGAAGCTGTTGCAGTGTTACAATGGTTTACAGCAGGGGTTCCTAAAGTTTTGGTGATGGAGGGCCAATTTCCGGGGGTTGCATGGGATGGAGGGCTGCACAAGAAAATGTACCACTCATGAAACCTGTGTCCCAAATCATACCTTTTTTATTTCCTATACATTTTTGTATTTAAATTAGGACTGCATATTACTACCACTGCAACACCAGCAGCTTTGAAATGTATTTGTATTTTATCCTGTGTCTTGGTGCCACAACAGGCTTAGGTTTGAGCACCAATATCATGATCTCACGTCCTGGTCACAACAATTAAAGAAGATAATACCGAAATAGATACTCTTCAAACTATACCAATTAAAGTATTTTCTTCAGTAGTGAGGCAGAATGCATCTTGACTTGTACAACTAACCACTTCATTAAGAGATGAATGTATGTACAGTGAACTCTGCTTAATTCGAATTTCTGGGGACCGTACACATAGTTTGAGATGTGCAAAGTTCGAATTAAACAAATTATGTAAATTGCCCCATGGCGTGGACATTTAGAGCTATTTCTATAGTAAATGTGCAGAAATAAAACACAGACGTTACTGTATTTTACCTTGATGTTTTTATTTATTTTTTCTTTCTGAATACAACGAAATAATCACACATTTCTATTTAAAGTGCAGCATTAATTTTTCAAAAATGATCTGCCATCACATGACACTTTGCATGCAATTACATACGATTGCTACTTAACATCTACTAGCTACTGTACTGTAGCCTAACTGTAGTATTATTCAGAAACAAACAATAAATATAACACTAACAATTTTAAACTATAGCCGGTACTGTTAGTACAGTAGTACTTTCCCCAATAAAAGATCCAAGTTGAACACTAAAACTACAATACTGTACAAAGAGCATTTTCCCGATGTAGTTGAAGCTGAATACAGTTTTGTTCTTAAAATAATAAAATAAAATCTACAACAGAAAAAGTGCCTGTATCCTGAACCGTAACGTTTCTTGCAGTCGCTCTGTTAACATTACAGAAGCTAGCTAACTACTTCAGCTGCATAAGGTAATCTAACATTGTTTGGATGGTATCTTTATGTCTTGATGTCACAGTCTTTGAGTATCTTCCCCTGTTGAAAGCGATAGCAGACGACAAAATAATTTAAGTAGAAGTGCTTTTTCCTTTCTTAGGAGGTTCCATTTTTTTTTCCTGCAGCACGGCAAATCTACTGTGCAATATAGGCGCCGTGATTTATTTTTTTAAAGGGACAGTACACATACAATGACCGTCTAACTATTAATAGCATGTATTTATATTGGTGAGGTACCCTGTCTGTTTACAATACCAGCCCTGATCATGATAAAGTCTTATGATGATTTTTATTTTTATTTTTTTTATTTTTTTTAATGAATAACTGTGGAATCTTTTTTTACTCACATTAACTTCATACAAACAACATTTACTAAGTAACTACTACACTTAAACCGTAATTACATTGTTATTATTGGAGCATTAATACTTTTAATAAAAGAGTATTGAATACATATTTTTGGTTTGTTACTGTAAGAGCAATCTGTTTATCTATTAACTTTCATTGATGTTGGTTTTCATGATTGTGTGCCAGGTTGGCAACACAATAGAAGCTAAACCCCAAGAAACCAACAGTAATGTCCTAGTCTTTCAGATGATTAATGCATTGCTGCCATGATTTAATCTCCAAGTGAGAGATTTCCAGCTTCACCAACAGCTCTCAGCTGGAAAGTATGTTGTGAAAGTTATGTTTGCACAAGGTTTTCTTCTATGGAACCCTGCAGCAAAAATAATAATATGACACTATTTATTATACAGCTTACCATGGTGAGTACTGCATGCTGGTTGTGCTCTTCTGTCTGTGGCTTAAACGAGACTTCTAGCTCAATGCAATAAAGTAAGCCACACTTAAACTAACATCTGCCCTTGTGCAATATCGTATTCCTTCAAATTTAATATGCACTTTTTAAACCGATTTTTTCTTCTTAAAAATGGCCTGCGTATTAAATTTGATTATAGCGATGTGTATATTAAAATCACTAACAAAAGACGTGACTGCCCGAGTACGCAAACAGGAATGTAACTGACTGCTCGAAAAAAGCTGAACAAAAAACATTACTGCCCAGTCTCGAATCATCCATGACATACAGACAGCCATTTTCAAAGAAGCAGAAGTCTTTGTCTAGGAGATGTCAAGTAATAAAGAGGGCTTCTCCAACTAAGAGGATGATGACTTGGAGAGATGTGATGTTCATTTACCAATATACACTGTGCTGTACCATTATGTCTAATAAATAAGTTTGTAGCAGGTTATTGCAAAAAATTGAATATTCCTTTGTATAAATGGCTCTTATTTGTGCAATTGAGATTGCATCTTTGCAAATGCATCTTTATTTGATGTTTTATTGTTAAATGATGTTTAAAAAACATATGCAGACCGAACTTCCAGGTATCTCTGCCAATTGGACATCTAAATGCAACTCCTAATCAGTTTATTTTTCCCTAACAGTGTATGTCATGTGATGTTGCATAATGATATCTGTTGTGCATTAATGGAAGTAAATGGTGCAGTGGGTAATGTACCAATGTCTGTAATTGCATCTGACATGACCAGCTTTTGTTGTCACTTTATATGCAAAAAAATAAAGCGTAAAACATTACAGGCTTTTACTGCAAGGGATAATCTTAACTGGACCAGTAAAATGTTCAACATAGAGAAGGCAATTAATCTACATAATAGTGCCTTTGGCACGTCAACCCTTAGCACCAGGAAGCTGTAAAACTGAATCCCAGATTTGCTATGAAAATTGATCCTTTTTAAATGATATACTAGGAATTGGTACCTAGACTGAAATGAAACATCTAATTTCTTCTAAGATCCTGCTGTTACCAAGATATGCCGTTTTATTGGACTGAGGCAAAAATCAACCAAAACAAGTCTGATATCACTCTGCAGCAGTGTCTCTGAGTTGCAATTCAAAAACAGGACTGTCTTGGGCTCTAAACTTCAGACCATGTTGTCTGGTATCATGGATGTTAATCCCCACGGGCTCATTAACCCCAAATAGACGATAAACTAATCTGAGGAAGATTGTCACAGGAAAGCCTTTTTAAGCTAAGATAATGATAATGCATTTATAGGTAACTACTCTTTCCAAAAATCATGCAATGCAGTGCAATGTTCTGAAAATAGTAGTTAAATGATTTGGAATACTTAAAAAAACAAAAAATAACAATAAGACGACTGACACAGAGGGAATTGCTAGGACATTTTGGATGACAAAAGGATGCTATATTCTTGCATTAACATAGGGCACAATATATAAATTGTGATGATGTGTATGTCCCGGACCATAATTTTGAGGCATTAGGAGCCTGGGGTTATGGGACATATACTCCATCTTGGTAAAGGTTCCTGTCTATAAGGAGTCCATCATGGTGAAGGACTCTTAAGTGCTTGATTGTTTTAGTAATTGTTTAATTGATTGTTTATCAAAGTGTTTTTTTTTTTTTTCAGTTGGGCTAATTAGAGCCCTTTTAAAAGGGACAGGGATAACCTGTTAAGGGGAGGAGGAAGTAAGAGAGACAGAAGAGCACATGCCACAGTGTGGTTGTGTTTTGAGTTTGTTTGTTTGTTTTGTTTAATAAACACATGCTATAGCATTTAATTACATCCTGGTTTCCTGGTTTGTGTTTTTAAGAGAAACAATGTACTGCACCCACTGACTTCATTATGTGTGGAGAAAAAATAGTACCCACTTCTTTCAGCGATTCATCTTTAACAGTGATCCATTTGTATGAAATCAGTCAGAAATTGGCTATTTTCTGCTTTACTATTTATTACGATTGGATAGTTATAACTCTAATTATAAAAAGTGCTTTGATTTAGGGCTGCAGTGTGCAAATATTAATAAAAGAGTGGAAGGCATCTGTGTTTCACAATGCTTTATATCAAACAGTAATACTCTTCTCCATTCCACTGTCAAGCATCTGATCAGAAAACTATGCTTTCTGTGCTGAATCAGATTGTCCAGTTACTGTCACTGCCAGAATGTTCATTTTGGGAGTGATATATAAAATTAACTCACAATTTTCAAGATGTTATAGGAAAACTATCGATAAATATTACTGAGCTCATACAAACTCATAGAGATGTAATACTTGTAACATCACTTACAAAAAGGTAATTTAAAATAAATGATCACTGGTTTACTTTTTTTTTTTGTAATGATTGGGAAACAATGGTCTGTTATTCAAATTTAGAGAAATCTCTACATGCACTACTTTCTGTGCTAATCTAACAGTATAGGCTTCTGATCACTAAATGAACCTGGTGTAAGGATTAAGTTCAGTGTAAAACATGGAATGCTTACCGCTATGTAGTGTCTTATTTCCATTCCTGCACAGACAGATACCACTACATTATGGAAGGTCTCTATTCACAACTTAACAGCAGAATCGCTGAAGGTGTTCAAGCAGAAATGTTGTATTATCATTTGTATTTCTTTAGTCAGCATTTGTAACCTAAATTTCACACTGCCCCTTGGCCTGTTTTTTCTTGAATTGCTGAATTATTACAGATACAGGGAAACGTTTAGATTTCAGAGGAAAGTAAACATCTAGGAAATGATGAACCACTTGGGTAAGGTTGCATCTAATAACACATTGACTACTCTTGTGTATCGATCAATCTTATTAGGCTTCCAATTCCCTGTAATAGACCTATTTGTTATTGGTATACAAGTAAATGAACCTTGCAATTACAGAAGATTAATGTTTTTTTTTTTTGTTTTTTTTCCCCCACAGTATATACAGGCTAACTTCACTATAATGAACCCCCCTAGGACCTGGAGAAATATGTGTTATATTAGGTTGTTCAATATAACAGGGTTTGGCATTTTTCTGTAAAACAGTAATGTCAAAATGGCAAATTTGAATTGAACATCAATATACAGTACTTTTTATGACGATTTCTTCACATTGGTCAACATTTAAACGGTACTGTGACAAGGCACTCGTGTTACGTGTGTAGGTAATCACATTGCAAGCCAGAGGAGTTGAAGATTAAAACGCCGGCACAGGCGTGCAGGATTTATTAAACACAAAACAGAAAGCAAACAAACAGGTCATGTGACCCTACCAACGATGGTATTCATCATGCATGATTCGTACTAAAATTGGTCATCTTTGAATTAGTGTTATCTTTGAATTAGTCAACCATGGTCTTTGTTTTCACTGAGAGCACAACACACTTGACACTGGAGAAAATTCAGTGTCAGTCAGCACTGAGATTGTTGTATCCGGGTCGATCCTGTACGTGATCGTTCTAGGACTAATTTGCATTGAAGAAATCGGTTCTTGCTGTTGGGATCGTTAAAAATGGGCGTGTACCTTTTCATATATTAATTTTTTAAATATCACATCGAAATATTTTGATTTTTTTTTTTCCTCTGGGGAAAATAATGGGTTAAATGTGACAGGCAGAATCACTGAGCGCTTTACTGGAGCGCAATTTAGAAAATACTGGATTTCTACTGACACGGAATTCTCCAATGCTGAGGCTTGGACTCAATTGCCATGAAAATGAAGTAAACAGCAACTTTTATATTTCTTTATTAAAAAACAAAGTATCGAAGCTATCCTGTTACTTTGTATGTGGAGATAAGAATGCACTATCATTTTTTTTTTTGACTGTTTTGTTTCATAGCTCTTCCACAAAAAGCATACACAGATAAAACCTTACCACTCACTAGGTCATGCCGCATATCAATTTAATCATGTTTGTTTTTTTTTAAATACACCGTGCACACTCTCAGTTCAGGGTCACATTACACACATTAATACACAGAAATGCAAATTTTTGCTCCTTTATATATTGGATTCTGCCGAGTCAATGTTCCGGTTTGAATGATCTTTTTGCTGAAAGTAACATTTTTACCATTAATTTCCGTTTTTTATAAACCATGTGCAAATAATGTCTGAGGGGAAATATCACGGCTTACGTGAATAGAAAAAAAGGCCTAGTGTTTGCTCTGTACATTAATGATTCACACAATTGCTTGCATCATCAATGATGAAGTTCAGATGAGTTTGGTGGTTTCGGATTAGATGATACAGACTCTGCAGCCTGACTCATTATGCTTTCCTATTAGGCTACAATCCATGTTTAAGATTTTTTTTTTTTTTTTAGACATTGCAAGAGCTTGTAACTCAGGCATTTTTTGTATTAAACAGTTCAATGCTATAGTGCTACTTTGGATTTTGTCTTAATGTTTTATTTTCATGCTGTGTTTTCACACTGGATACTCCAATTTCTTACTTAGAGATTATGTAAAGCCATTTATTTAGTGGACCGAAAATGTCACGTGTTTATATATTTTTTACATGTAGCGTCTTTTATTCTAGTGTTTTCCAACTACAAATGTGTTTTTCATGATGTGCTTTTGCACTGCACACTGTAGCTTTAAAGTTTGTTTTGTGAAAATATTTAAAATGACATAATAGTGGACATGCTGCAGCAACTTTTTGAATTGTGTTTCTCCAGTCAATAAATGTTAACTGCACTTCTTGATTGTTTAGTGTGCTGTGCTCTACCTTTGAATTTTAAGCATGCCTAATTATTAATGTAATCTATCTACCTAATGTTAATTATGCGCCCCCCCCCCCTCCATTGCAAGCCTTTTTACTGCTAGACACCTTATACAATTTTTTTTTTTTTTTTTCACATAGCAATATAAGCTTAAATTAATATTTTCTGTTCATACTTGTTTGCCCTTCATTCGTCCAGCATACCATTGGGCGGAATATAATAGGAATCTAATGGCCATTGTCTCCTTTGTTTTGCTTGATATGTCACATATGTGATGAGGAGAGAAGGAATCTGTAGTCCTGCCTCCCAACCAGGAAAGACTCTTGGTAAGAATGGTGTAACTCGATGGTGGGGTGAAACTGGAAGTGGCCATCTTGGAGAAAGGGCATATCCATTGTGATCAGATGTGCAGTGAATGGTGCGCAGTGCCAGGCTGATCACAGGGAGGAGTTTGGCACTACAAAGGTGTCGCAGGTATGGAAGCATGGCCCCTTACACTGGCAGTGACGCAATGCACCACAGGGCCTGCAAAATTTTGGTAATGGTACTTGCCCTATGTCCAAAAAAATGTCAAGTTGCCCATAATTGACATATGGACAGTGATTTGTACAAAGTACACTGTACTCAATATAGGTACAGTATCTCAGGGTATCTCACGCCAAGGAAATGCATGTACATGGATTAGGGAGTGGTTAACTTGTAGAAAACAAAAAGTACTGATTTGAGGAGAAACCTCAGAATGGAGTGTGGTAACCAGTGGAGTACCATAGGGATCAGTATTAGGTCCTCTGCTATTCCTAATCTACATTTTAGATTCTGGTATAGTAAGCAAACTTGTTAAATTTGCAAACGACACACAAATAGGAGGAGTGATAAACACTGTTGCAGCAGCAAAGGTTATTCAAAATGATCTAGACAAGATTCACAACTGGGCAGAATGACATTTAATAGAGAAAAGTGTAAGGTACTGCATGCAGGCAATAAAAATGTGCATTATAAATATCATATGGGAGATACTGAAATTGAATAAGGAATCTATGAAAAAGACCTAGGAGTTTTTGTTGACTCAGAAATGTCTTCATCTATTCATCTAGAGGGGAAGCTATAAAAAAGGCCAACAAGATGCTCGGATATATAGTGAAAAGTGTTGCATTTTTAAAACTGTAGAATGCACTAGTAAGATCTCATCTAGAATATTGTGTTCAGTTCTGGTCACCTCGCTACAAAAAGGATATTGCTGCTGTAGAAAGAGTGCAAAGAACAGCGACCAGAATTATTCTGGGTTTAAAAGCCATGTCATATGCAGACAGGCTAAAAGAATTGAATCTATTCAGTCTTGAACAAAGAAGACAACGCGTCGACCTGATTCAAGCATTCATAATTCTAAAAGGTATTGACAATGTTGACCCAAGGGACTTTTTCAGCCTGAAAAAAGAAACAAGGACCAGGGGTCACTAATGGAGATTAGACAAAGGGGCATTCAGAACAGAAAATAGGAGGCACTTTTTTACACACAGAATTGTGAGGGTCTGGAATTCCCCAGTCATGTCGTTGAAGCTGACACCCTGGGATCCTTCAAGAAGCTGCTTGATGAGATTTTGGGATCAATAAGCTACTAACAACCAAACGAGCAAGATAGGCCGAATGGCCTCCTCTCGTTTGTAAACTTTCTTATATTCTTATGTTTTTATATACTTTTCAACATCAAAATTCCATACTTCTTCCAGATTTCCATTTGTTTTTACCAGACTTGTGTTTTAGTTAGTTTCTACTAGTTGTGTGATAGCTATTCATATAGGCGGGCAGCCGCAGGGCATTATAGCTTTTTGATCCAGAGCATAAGTTGCTCCTGGTTTTCTAAAAGTATTTGTCAGAATCTGGAGGTGCAAGAGACAATGCAGGTACGCAAAAGAGAAGTAAGATACAATCTAAGAAATGTCCAATATTTGAGAACTAGGTTGCATTATTTACAAAAAGAAAATACAGTTGTATACTTCATCTTTGTTCCTTATTTAAAAAAAAAAAAAAAAGTTACTTTGCCGCGCCAGCTGCATAGACCTGTACGAGCCAACATATTTTTAAAAATCAGTACTTAGTCGTATAATTAAGGCGAGGATATAAATAGTATATAGACATATATCCGATACTGTTGCTGCACTTGTTACAATAAGTCACAAGCAAGCACCATAAATTTAAAATAAAATTATCGGTACATTTTATTAATCCTGTTAAAGAAATGAAAAAAGCAATGTCAACATGCTACATACTAAATCTGAGTCAGTGATAATAACTATTCGAATTCGATTGTTGTTGTTTGTTTTTTTTTTTCCTGGGTTGTGAAATAATGTTAACAATTTAATAAAGGTAACAACAATATAACAAATGGTGAATCTTGGTGAGGAGAGTACAGTAGTTTGTAATTCCAGTCTGTAACTTTGTTTAAAAAAATCACAGCCTTCAATATAAAAGTACATACTTTGGCTGTCGTACTGTCTGTTTTAACCTTCGTTTCTGTGAGCAGACATAGTCACGTGACATACACCAGCGCGCTGACTGGACAGGATTGCTCGAGTTGTCAGGGGTGTTACACAGGGCAATCCTCGCGGGATTTGGTCACAAGCAATGTTTACGTGTCCGTCCCCATGGAAATCAAGCATTACCAATGAAAAACATTGATCCCTCTAAACGTGTTTTACCGGGATGATCTGTGAGCGGTATCTCGATTGGGAAACCGCTGCCTGATTAAAGCACAAAATGTTATCTTGTTACAGAATAAAAAAAAAACAGATTGCCTTCGGGGAAGCAGCCAAAAAAAACACGTTGTCTACAGATTTGTTTGTTTGTCCCGGAACGTCGGGTAGCGATTTTGCTAGCCCTGCAGTGTTGCGCTGTTTTTTGTTTACTTTCGTTTCACAGGACTGAGAGCAGAGCTCCAGCACCAGAGCCAGCACAACCCCTGCATTTTCCTGACAGCACAACACATCCAGCACCAGAGCACAACCCCTGCACTTTCCTGACAGCACAGCACATCCAGCACCAGAGCCAGCACCACACACCCCTTGAATACCAGAGCAGTTTGGTGCACCGCGGGAACAGGAAGCACAGCTTCATGCTGGATTACCTGTTATGTACTTTTATTTATTATTTTGGGACTCCATTAATCACCCTGATAATATTGATGGTACAGCCGTGAATTATTGTAATTATTTCCAGTGAAAATATTACAAATACCAGTTTTTAAACCATAGTCACTCTTTTACCCATCACTCACCATCCTTGTCACAGACATATTTGGTACCCAGGTTAAGGTAAACAAGTTTGTAGTTTATATATGACTTCAGCTTCTGCAAGATTATTATACAGGTACCAGTATACTATTCATATTATGAACACTATACCAAGATATAACAAACAGCTAAGCCTCAGTTGGTAGCTTATTGACACTGCATCGCTTTAGATAAATGAATTAGGGAGCTCAATATTCCTTAATGATTATCTGTATAACTAATGTGCTTCCTCTCAACTGACACTTTACTGCTGGCATTGTGACAGAACCTTGAAACCCTTTCCTTGGGGAGCATAGTCTTGTAGTGCCTTCTGAATATATCCATGCTGAGAATACCGTGTCGTATTCTAGTTTTGTGTAAGACTTCCAAAAGTAGAACAAACAAACCCACTGGCAAGTCTGTGCCATTAATAAACTGTGCCACAGCACTACCCAAGGAAGACAAGAATACATGACATCGCCTGCCACTGCATCATATCCTCAACGTTGTTATTCATTCCTGCTGATCTGACTTTTGCTTTCATCCTTTTATACAGTTACCTACTGACATTTTCCTTGCATGTCAAGCCAAGCTCATTGTGCAATAATGACTCCAGCTGATTCTGGTATTCTCTATACTATGGTAATTAATGTAGCCTCAGCTTGCATCCTTTTTCTGGAGCTCGCTGCAGCTGTAAATTCTAGCATCTGCTGCACTGGTCCGTTTCATTTACTAATGTACTCGTAACGTCACATTTGGATTTACAATTACTTTTAGCACTGCACGGTTTTGTATGCTAAATTTATACTCTTAATGGCACCTGTATTTCTAAATCTTGTAGTTCAATTTATTTTTGGCATGACGTAGAAGATATACTGTAATGTTTTGCTGCATATCCATATTTTCAGAACCTAAAGTGGATACAAAAGGTAAGACCGGCAACATCATTTTGTTCTGAAAATTATCTACTATTACTTTTACCAAGCTAACAGCACCAAAGGTACTGTTCATGGGAAGTAATACAATCCTTAATTTAAGAAGCTGTTCTGCGCTTTTATCTTAAGTAAGTAATGCCGGATTGAGCGTCATCCAGTGGCATTGACATACTTTTTTTTTTTTTTTTTTTTTTTTATTCCTGATGTGTATAAGAGTATCACTAACTGACTGAATCTGCCAACTGACATTTTGAACCTTTCACCAGCAGGCCTATGGAAGAAAATTTCCCCCGAGCGACATTTTCATCAGCAAACTGTTTCTCTGACCTGCAGCTTTTCAAACAATTTCGCTGGCATAAACTGGGATAATGTGCACCTTCCAATCTCTCAGCTATCAAAAGATACATGGATGCAATTGTATTCATTCCGCTGTGGACTAGCTGTGGGCAACATTCGAAGCCATGTTATGTGAGGTCGAATCAAAAGCAGAAAGCAATGATCTGCTGTCTTTTGACAGGGATGCAAACTATGAGCTGCAAGTAGTTACATTCTGTTTATGAAGTGGAACAGCTGCAGCAAACATATGGAGCTGCCACGGAAGAAAAGCTGCTGGGTTTGTGGAGTGAGACCCTAATCAAAGTGATTGATGCCGGGCATAGAAATTCACCAGACAACCAATGCAGGGAATAGATGCACCAGAGACAAACTCGGCTATGCTAAATCATTACAATTCAATGGACTGGAATTGTATCATATATTGGGTTTTTCCAATACTGCTACATAACGTGTAACCTACTGTAAGACTTTAAGCTTTTGAAACAAATAAGAGTTACAGTAGCCGCTTCAATAATTTGCCATGCAACCATCGATTCCATTGAGGATGTCTTGTGACATATCATCACTAATATTATTGGCTGTAGGTGGTGGCACATGTCATTTGCTGTCTAACGTGAATGTAGAAACAATTAATTCTGATTGGTCATCATTAAGCTGCATCTTTGACTGGCTAAATGTACTTTCAATTAAATTTAAGTTTACACATATTTGTGGAGAAACCTAAAAAAGTTATTAATATAAAGCTTGTGAAGAGTAATATATAGTACCAGCATATTTGTAAAACAGCAGACTATTATATGCTTCAGAAAGGTAAATTGCTATACCATTCATAGTCTGCAAAAGAAATGGAACAAACAACACATTTACAGCATAAAGTAACATGCCTGATTGAGGTTACTGGCCTTTTGAAGTCAAACACTGTTTCATATATTGCCAATGGTCAGCTACAATTTCCCACCGACAATGAATTTGCAGATAAGATTCATTCTCTCTCTCATATACACGCACACACACACACTAAAGGGATCGTAAACCATACATTAAAACCAAAATAAGGTACATGTCTATATGTGTTTCTACAATGTACTAAAGTATATTCACACTTAAATCATGCTGTACAGTATCCTTGTTCTCTTCATGTCTACACTATTCAGTTCAGAATGCAACTGGGATTTGATCACATACAGTCCAATTAAATGGAATGTTTTGACAACTAACAGGTCACAGAGGTTGTTTTGTCCCATCCTTTGTTTTTGCAGCAATATCTTCATGACAGGTGACATTTTCAGTACTACTGAGAACATCAGCTAGGTGATATCTTTAGTGTCCTCTTCCAGCTGGGAATTAATTCATATTTATTTCATTTATCAGAAAATGTTATTCAAAAAAGCTTAAGAAAGCAATTAGCTTGTTTAAAATACCTTAGGTAAAAAAACAAAACAGTTTAGTATTTCTTGTGTCTTGACAGAACAAACAATATAGTGCTGTAAAAATTAAACAATCCCATTATCTTTATAGAGCTGTTGCTTATAATGAACATATGGCAATCTAGCATTTTATGAGTTAAGCAAAGGATATAAACTGCTGGTTTATCACTTCGCACACATAATGTGAAAGAAAATACAGCTAAAGATCAAATTGCACTTTCACGGCATTCATTACCTCCTTGATAGAAAAGCTCAGACTTTTCCGAGCACCTGCATGCAAACTGCATACATTTGCATTGCTAAATATAAAGAATGAAAAAAGAGTTACATTCACAATATTCCATTGCACCAAGCCACCATGACAAAACAAAGAGAGTTTTCACTGTCGGAGACGAAACGGGTCACGTGAGACCGCTTTCAAAATATTTTAAAATGTTTTGATACAGGTCTGAGAAGTTGATAAGGTAATGATTCTTCAGTTAACATGTTCTTTAGCATGCAGAAGGGCTAGGCAGAAATAAGCTGAGACAGAATGCTGGAAATGTTTTTATCTACTTGGAAATTGTTATGAGCCTGTGGCTAGACATCAGAAGCTTGTAGCCTGCAATAGTTTACTACTCACTTGCTCAGTTTCATTTCAGTTTGTATTATTATTGTTGCTAGAACATCTACATATATCAATACATTATTTATTTCAGGCCTACGTTTGTGTACACTTTTTGTATCAGGGCCTTTGGGTGAGCGGCACACTAGTTTGCTCAGTTTACACAATTACAGTACAAAAGCCAAAGATGAGATCTTCGCCTAGCCTTTGAAAAAATCCTCAATGATTAGTAAACTATGGAAACAGGGAGTTAGCCAATCCCGCTGCTGAGCAGAGTGCAGATACTGGACACACAGAACTGACATCTATACTGCTTACCAAGATACACTACTTTTTAACACAGAAGTACTGCATGAACATGTTTTATATTGGGTATTTAGTAGTGTTCAAAAGTACTTTTTTTTTTTAATACTAATAAATAATACTTTTATTATTTAAAACATAATCTGTAAAACCAATATGTGGTAGACAGCTAACCAGAAATACCGGCAACTCAGCTTTAGTCACATTATTTACACCTGAGACATAACACCGCCACTGTTCCGACTGAATACAACTTACCCCACTGCTTAATATTTTTTTTTGTGTGTGAAGCTTTTCATAATGAGCTAAATAAACCCTTCTAACATTATACTTTCATTACCATTTGTATGTACAATGTGTTGAGCCAGAGAGCTAAAACAAAAAGTCCTAACCTTCCCCCTTTATATTTATTTTACTTCTTTTGAAATGAAAGAATGTCATGTTACTAGTACATTAAATTTGAAAGACCTTCTCCTGTATACTTCTTATCTGGATCATGCTTTGTCTTTAGACAAGCCCAGCGAAGGTGACTGTCAGTGTCAGCGTGTGACCTGATTAGAGAGCCTTGCACTGTCAGGCATGCCAATATGTCACTTCTCGCTAACAGGCTGTGTCACTGAATTAATAGTAAAGGCTTTTGGAAATGAAATTGTTTCTGATGTTGTTCCCTCAAAGGTGCTGATGCATTTAAACCTGGAGGCTGCTCTTTGTTTTAAAGATTGGGCTTGGGTCCAAGTCTTGATTTTAGTTTTTCATATTTTCAAAATGCTGAAGATTGGAGAACACTATTTATCCAAGTTGCGTAACATACTGTAAGACTATAGCAATTAATCCAATTATGAAACAGCAAGACTGTTTCCATGGGCACATTATTAAGCATCACCTGGTGTGTGTCAATTTATGTTGCTTAGTTTTAATTGAAATCGAACAGGGGTACAATATTTTTTGATATGTGCATTTCCTAATTAAGTCACATGAAATGTAAGGAACAAACAGTAAAGGTAAATATTTCGGTAACACATATGTATGATGAATAAAGGCTGCTAATTCATAATGAATTCTGGCTGAATACCACATAAATAACACCTGAATATCTTATGCACCTCCACTTAGTTCTGAAGTAATTAATTTTGAATGCAGCCTTGTTAATTCATGTGGATTTAATTACCTGTATTCATTCCATGTTTCTTTGTAACAAATTAAGTTGATCACATGCATAAGGCATGCATTCATATCCTCTACTCACCCACTGGGGGATTGCGAGAAGTGTTCATTCATGCATTTCTTTAGGGTTCCATATTAACATTAAAAGCAGCAAAATGCAGTATTTTCTATAGGAAACACCCTCTTAATAAGTGGCATCCTTTAATGGTAACTATTTCCACAGCAACACCGAAAGGTAAAATTCTGAAATCACTCTGTAGTTCACACACCTTGCAATGTTCCAAAATTTCCACTTCATTTTCTGCAGGGACTTTTCAACCTAAAATAACATAGCCTCACCAAAAACAACTTGAAAGTGTTTCCAGAGCTTCAATGAGCAAAAGGAAAAAATAAAAGCACGTAGACATACACACACAAACAGATGGAGTTGGGAATAGTTGCCAAAGAAGCCTTATAAAGACACAAAGTCATGTGTTGTACCAGCATTAGGCATACAAGATGAGAAAAACACATAAAAGTGACTAAGAATACAAGACAACCTTCTGCTACATATTTTCATGCAGTACTTCTGCTATGTGAAGACTATAACTAGCAGGTCAGTGACATTTGATATTTTGACTCTGACATTGTAATAAGCAGCCCTACACTGTATCCTAGGATACAACAGATGTTCAGACATCAGAATATCAAATAACGTTCAACTGTGGTTCTCTGTAACTTCACAAAAACATTATCACCTGATTATGTTGGCCAATCAAAGTCTGGTTATTGTGGCAATTGCTGGGCTTAGTAACTAGGAGTTTGATCAAAAGCATAATATGTTTAGTGGATGAGGAATGGGGAGAAAACGTAAATCAGTTTATGGATATTCAAAAGAAAACCAATGTTTAGAAATACACAAAAAGCAAAAATAGCAGAAGTGGGTCAGATGAAGCAGAGGATGCATAGCATTACAAATACTGCTGCAATGAGGTACATGTTCCCACTAACAATAAAAGAACATACTGAAAAATAAGCGACACGTTAAACTAAAACAATAAAGTGAACTGAAAGACAGTCAATCAATTTATGCAGCTTTTATATGTGTTTTAATAAAAAGAGAGCACAGTATGAGTGTGTTAATGAGTTTCTCGGAGCGCTGTGCTTTGCTGGACAGCCACTGTTTATTGCAGAGAGGTATGTATTGGTGACTTTGTGCGACAGTCTATCCATCAGCTAAAATACTGTCTAACGCTGACAATCTTAATTATAAACTTTTTACAGAAAATGGTGATGCTTTAGTTGGTACTTATGGAACGCATTGATGGAAATGTCCAGTGTGATTTTTGACGTGTCTCCCGATGGCTTGCACTGTCCAGTTCTGTCAATTTTCTTTTATGATTTCAATGCGAAAAAAGCTATCTTATTTTGTGCTGATGTCATGTTCATACCTTCTGTATATCCTATTTCCGTCAGCACAGCGACTGCCCAAACATTTGGAAAGTACCATCTAACATTGGATGTGGCTTCGACTTGCACAGATTCTGCTATAACATACATGCCAGTGACATTAAACTTAATCAGAAACCAGAACTGCTACACATGATATTCCACATGGAAAGTGCATATACTGAGATTTTTCCCAAATTCAATTATATATATCTTAATATATATATATATATATATATATATATATATATATATATATATATATAATATATATATATTTTTTTCCAAGGTAAAAATGAATATCTGGAACACTAACTAATTAAAGTAGTTGAAGAGCATAAACTTTGTGATTACTTTTGAATGGCTAGATCTATTAATAAGAGGAGCTACCTTTCATATTGCAATATGATTACCAAATGAATGAGCGAAGGAGCCTGAAAGTAGGACAATACTTTTAAGCCACAGTAATGCAGCTATTGCTAAGCGACACAGCAATCCAAACAAATGTACGTGAACATGGGTATAAAATGCTGAAATCTTTCAAAGGAGAAGACAATGCTGTGAGTGACATAATAGCATCAAGGTCTTTGACCAAAGGTTTTGCAATAAATTGGGCTTTGTGTTGAGGAATGTGTAACTAGGGTTACTTTACAAATTCACCATACGTCTAACATACTTCAGCCTGCTAGTGATTATTATTACAGGCTAACAAAGTAGAGCTGAGGAGTGGAAAAAAAAAAGTCTGAAATAAACTAAATAAAAATTACTATTTGGCCTGTCTTTTCATAATGTGCCAGACACAATTGAACAACCAGCTGGTTTTGATCTTCAAAACAGATTTCTGTTTTTGTATTTATATATAGCAAAGCTAATCAACTGGCAAATTATGACAGATTTGTAAAGCGGAGATGGAAGCTCTATTAATTCTGCATGCAGTTCTAAATTTCTAAAATACTACATCTGTTTTTTAATTATTAAAAAAAAAAAAAAAAGAGGCCTTCAGCATATATTCATGCGTGATGATATTAGTGGCAGAGCAGAGTGGCTTTGATGAACAGATAATTACTTTTATGACATGAAAGCTGGGGAAATAAGTGGAACATGACTGCCACGAACAGGATTATTTAGCTAAGAACAGCGAGATTCATGTCAGAGCAAACTGCAGAAGGAGTGTACTAAACCCTGAACTTTACACAAAGGGAAGGGGTTCTAGGGAAAGCATGCCATGTGCTAAGCCCATATGAAAAGATGTAATGATCTGTTGCTGCTGAAGTTAGCTGCTTTGACCCTCTGAATCACACAAAATAACAACTGCAGAAGTTATTCAAAATTCCAAAGACGGTCATGCATTAAAGCATGGGAGGCTATGGGAGGCTATGGGAAAGAGAGCAGACTCAGTGGGCTTTTGAGATTCATGATTAATAAGCGTTCACGCCAGTAGTCATGGTAGATGTGCTGATTGATTTCTGCTTCATATTAGTGTTTATTTCAGCAGATTACACACTGTATCTTTTTATATACACTACACAGATCATTAGTACTAGAATGAGCAGTACAGTAGATCTATAACCACAATAACAAATTCTAGTTCTAGACAGACCAGAGACTATAAAGCCTATAAGCAAAGCACTTCCGATCTTTATTCTTACAAAAGTATAATTTGTCAAAAAGAATGCTGCATACTCTATAGCACAGCAGTTTAGTTGTGTAAAGAAATGTGATGCTAAAGAATTCCTTTAAAAAGTGTTAACTTGAAAATGGCATCAGGCAAAATCCCAGAAAGGATTATGGCTAAATTATGCTAAACTGTGGATGGATATACATAGGTTAGGATGTAACAGGCTTGTCATTTTAATGACGATGTAGATGCTGAATACGTCACCCAGGTTTCAGTGTCTGAAGTAAATACATGAAAATTACATTGTAACCTAAAACACAACATAAATGGTTTACTTATTTCAATGGTTTTGTTAAGTACACACTACATGTATGTATTACTGCAGTATGTAGTATTATGGGAATAACTTCTACTGTACTTCTACTGTGAATATCTTTACAGTCTCAATATTGACAAAAACGAGGGACGTGAGGAAGACTAATCTGCCAGCAGACAGGTGCGAAAAGTCATTCCAAACCTTGGTGGAGAAACTCACAACCACCCTCGTACATGGATACGCCAACTACAAACTACAGTTTACCTTCCAAGTTGACGCGTCTGGAAAAGGCCTTGGAGCAGTGCCCACACAAATGCAGGAGGAAGTGGAGAGAGTCATTGCGTATGCCAGCAGAGGATTGAGTCCAGCGGAAAGCCGGATGATTATATATATATATATATATATTATATATATAAAATCTCACAATACATGTTTTGCCAAATACTGTGGTCTTCTGGAAAGTGTATAGTACATATCTATAGTAATGTCAATTTCAAATGAGTAGTTTCTAACTCACCTGCAAAAAATAAATAAGTAAGTCAATCAATCTATGCAGTATTTACAAGATTTAAAGAGAAATTACCTATCATCCAAACCACTATCTTGGCCCAAATCCAAATACAATAAAGCATTGCTGGAATATAATTATTTCTTAATACATTTACATCAAACCCTGGGTGAACCACAATCCAATTTCTGTTGCATATTAGTTTAATTTGTAATTATTAGTCTATAATATGTTTTTTGTCAGGAACATTAAGGAAGGGCAGTAGGTCATCATTAATAAATTATGATGTATGTTACCACCTGCAATCAGTCAGTTATAGCAGGACATCTCTCCAGCAAGTTTAAAACAGTTAATAAGCACTTGAGTGGAATTAAAATACTTACAGGGACTAGTTTTGAATGTCATTGCTTGCATTCCAATCCAGTGGTGTACCGTACTGCTGAAACTGACAGATTCAGCTCAAAGTTCTGTCTAAAAAGATGGTTGCAAAGAAGCCTTAAACATGGTTCAAAATTAATCCATGTCGAAGCACAGCTTGTTGAAAATGAAAGCAAAGATCCGACAGGTAAAATATATTAAAGATATTACTGCTGTTTATTTTTAAAATGTGCTTGTGGTGCACTGTAGGATTGTTCGTGGTGTACTATCAGGGCTCGTGGTTTGTATTGGGACATCCTCACAATGGCAGATAATGTAGATTACACTTGCTCTGTTCTGTAGTGGAACATTTTTATTGCAATATCTATGTCTTTAGGTAAAGTATTATGTTATGGGTGAGAAAAAAAAGTCCACCTCACATTTAATTTCTCTGCTTCATCATGTACTATTCTCTGTATAACTGCAGTGCTGTCTGGAGGTATGAGGCATAATGAAAATGACCGCCGTTTTAGATAAGGGAAAAGGTTTGTGTCGGTTAACTGGACTGTAATATGCCAGTAGTATTAAATACAAAAATGAATCATCAATTCATGTAACAAAATAACAACAACAAAAAAGGCAGGTAATACAACATGGGCCCATGGCTTTAAAGCTATGTACGTGCTATTGATTTGCAATGTGTAATATCATTCTTATTGTGAACTAGGAATATCGCTAATTCTCATAATTTTGAAATTTTCAGATTTAATTTTAAACACTGAAAAACATATAGCATCCTGACAGAAGTATTCATTTTAGTCTTCAAGATAATCAGGCTTGTATAAATATTCCTTCCACTAAGCACTTTCTAATCAATTATACAAGATGAGAATCTAATGATTAAAAGCCTTAAATTAAAACTGCTCAAGCTTTTGATAAAATGTGGGTAATCTTTCCTGGTGCAAGTATACAGCCATCCCAAAGAAAATAATAGATGAGTTCCTTTTTAAAGTGATACCAGGACATAAATTAGGTTCAGAATTATAACAATGCGTCTGACTTATAAAAGGTTTTAAATCTGTATATATGACGCCCCGATAAAACGAGAGTGCCTGTACAGTATTTGTTATGAGCCTATTTCTTTTTCTATGGGTCTCTCGCTATATCACGGCCCTCGATATATAGTGGATTTATACTGGGCCCCGACACCCGCAATATATCGAGGGAGCACTATATATATATATATATATATATATATATATATATATATATATATATATATATATATATATATATATATATAGACAAACACACACAGTGCTCCCTCAATATAAGGATCTCGATTATAAAGCGCCTCGGATGTAACGCTTACAGCATATCCCCGTTCCCTATATTAGTGATTCAGGCAATATTTCTACAGTAAATACAGTGCCGATGTTGTTCAAACTATAAGCAACTTCTCAGTCTAACTTCCGTTTCTGTCTCCCCCTTTTGATACAGTATCTGAACTGAAGAAAGGCTGCGCTGGCGCTTTTATAACACAAACATCTCATTAAGCATTCGTTTTATAACTTAATAAATATTAGGCCCATTACATGGTTATCTGTCTTAATGTTTTATTTTTTTTATTTTTTATCTTTTTTTTTGCTGCGAGAGGAGCTGCGGCTTTCTCCTGGAGACGAGACGCTTCAGCTTCGCTTCAGACCGGCTCTGGCAGCCGAACCTGGGGTGAGCCTATTCCCTCTTCCGAACCGCTGTCCTCTCATTTGGTTTGCTTGTGTCACTTAGCCAGGCTCTAGTTTATAGTTTAAAAAGTACTAATTAAAATGATCCATGAGTGGGAATGTTACCTTTTTTTTTTTTTTTGTAAAATGTACAGCATTGATTACATGGTGCTTTACTGGTTAATTCACGGAAAGTTTGGGATAATTCAGGACGATAATTCGCTAAGCTCGGTTTGTTTGTGCAGGCGTGAAACGTCAAAAATACTAGTTTCACACCAAAGCGCACCAAAGAGGAGGACTACAATTCACCAGAAAGGGTGGTCTCGGCTCTATTGAGGGGGAACTGTAATGCATTTCTCCCCCAAGTCGTCCAGTGTGAAATCAATCGCGTTAGAATTCACAATGCAACAGAAACCAAACCGACTGGTGATGTAATGCTTAAGAAAGTTTTGGAACCCTTAATTTTAAACAATGTTATTCACTAATTTATTATTTAATTTAGTTTAATAAATACTGTTTATTAAACTGTATTTATTTAGCAATGATATGTGTTTGATGTTTGAAGTATTGGCACCCCCTGTCTTAAATCAAATAGCTTACCTGCAATCTTTACAGTACTGGCTAGCATGAACGAGTGTTCAAAATACATAGCATTGCTAAATAAGTATTGTTTAATACACAATATTTATTAGACTAAATACATCGGAGAATAAATTTGTTTCCAATGCTCATTTTATTCTACCAGTGCACTCTATACGCTTATGCTTACCAGAATTCATTGGACAGTGAGTTGACAAGCCTGAACTATCCCAAACTGTCCTGCTGAACACGGAGCCATATGGTGACCTTAACGAGAAAGGCTGATAAACAGGGATTGATAGGGACTGCTTACAACTCACCGTCTGTCGGTTAATGCTACTGGCAATCCAACAGCTGACAAAGATTGAAACAAAGCATTCCTCCTCATTTGTAGCCTTTGAAAACAAACGTCTCCTCCTTGCACATAAAGCAGCACGAAGGCGTTGGTGTTGCTCAACAATATTTATTATCCGGGACCTTCCATGGTTAGTAATGAACATCCGTCTGGGCATTAAGAGGAAGATACCATTTTGGTCACGTGCACAAATCCAGACGCTCAGATTCTCTTAACAAATCGCAGTGTGAAAACAAACAACGCTCATACTGTGTGTCGCCTGAGAGCCGCGCTATAGCGAGGGAGAAATGTATATAAAAAAGATGAAACGATAGGTGTTAAGAGATGCCAATAATAGGTTCCCAAAATTAGTCTAACTATGTATTACTATTACCATTTAGAATCACTTTTTTTTTTTGTGTGTGTGTCCCTATCTATATTAGGTTGACTGTTTTGATTTGATGAAGCTCCATTTTATCAGGCTGCTGAAGGTCTGTAAATTGTGTTTGACAAGCTTGGATTTACATATCCGGATCTCACTAGTTCACCCGGACTCCATATTTTATATTGTGCCAAAAACTGACCTTACTTAATCCATCTTTTATAGTCAGTTCGACAATTCTGAACATTAATATCTAGGGTCAGACTTGAGCAGGTCCAGGCATCACAGTCATTTTGGCTAATACCATTCCATTTTGTGTTGTTGTTTTTGTTTTAAACATAATCATGTAGTTCTTTTCTAAAGTTAACATGTTCTGCATCACACTCTTTTGAGCTCTTTTAACACACTAAACAATGCTTTATGAAATATTTAACATTTTCAGTGGCATTAGGGAGCCTGGACTATGATGAGGAAATCAGTTTCTTCCCAATGCCCATGTACTGTTTTCTGAGTTCATGGTCTACACAGTCGAAGATGTTTTCTCATTCTCAAAAGGACATGACAGACATTCATGATACAGGGCGAAAACTAAGACAGCACAAAAAACAACCTCTACAATCGGTGAGCATCGGTGAAGGAGTATGGATCAGAACCGAGTTCTCTTTCTCAAGCAAGCTTCTAAGGTACCTATCCTCGTTAACTAAAATCCTTTTAACTCCCTCTATGGGTATCCATAGGTCCGAGCCTAATATAAATATATATATATATCTATATAATATAATATATATATATATATATATTATATATATATATAACCGCAAAAGAGATTGCATTTTGATGTTTTTATATGCATCTACCGTTTCAAAACTAGACTGCAATACAAAAAACTCAAAATATGAAAAGTCATCTTTTCCTTTTTCTTCTTAAGCTTTACGGTGTCCAGTTAGACCCATTGTGCTTACAAATCTCTGTTTTATGTGTGACCTTCACAAGTGGTATCTTTAAATATGACCAAAAACAAAAATCATAGCATAACATGTAAACATATATGTTTTTTATCATTTTATCACCAGGTATCAGTAAATGATATTGTTTACTACAGTATTTGTTTACTTGGGTAAGTAAATGTATCTTGCTGATACCTTGAGCAAGAGGATCTCTCTTTTTTGTGAGAGTTTTGCTTTGTTATCATCTCCTCCCACTAACAGAAAGCTGATGTTCTTAAATATCAGTGCAGAGAAATTGGATGCTCTCCATCATGTCGATATCTGAGCCTATGTACTGTCACTCATCCTCAGGCTGTAGCTTCAACAACTCAACACAACTGTTACACAAAACCTACCACTAAATGAAGCATTTAAAACTTGTTTTCTTACAATTTGAGATAATGTAAATATACTGACATTCAAATCAAAATAATAACACGTAATAAAACAAATACATATTGGCATTACCTAGAATAGGTTTAAGTGAGCGACTATGCTTCCCCGGCCCTTCTATCAATGCTATGTATCTTAGGGCATACCAAGCCTCAAATAGCTTGTGTAACAATACTATATACTAAGATGTATCTGACATTATCAATTTCAGTTTGCCAGCTTCCCTGCAAGATTTTCATAGTAAAATATTTAATATTAAACTGAACTTTTTTTATTATTATTATTAAATTATTATTTTGCATTACGAGACACAACCTTTATAACTTTCATTATTTAAAAATGTTCTAACAGATCCTACCAAATTAGAAGGTAAGTTAATAGGCAACTAAAGAAACACAAATCAGTGAGAAAAAAATTTGTGGAGTTGTGTGTTTGAAAAAATGCACAAACTTAAATATCTGAATGGACCCTTAGAAAATGATTCCATTAATGATTACTCAAGCGTAACACCTTTTGAAGGCCATTCAAATGTACCAATAAGTATAAAGTTCTAAGTTGTTGTTTGAACTCCATATTTCCTACATGGGTAAGAGATGTGAATGAAGTACTACACTCTCCTGTACACTTACAAACCAGTGAGAAGATGTGCAGGGTACTCAACAGAGCATCTCAGAGGGATGTTGGAGATGTAAACAGGACCTGTGCTAGCAGGACTGAAATGCCTCGTTTCCACTGTACAACTGAGCCGTGCCAGGGCTGTACTGAGCCCTCACGGTGAGGTTAAGGAGAGCCTAGGTGGTTTTTCCACTGCAGAGCCAAGCCGTACTACTGACGTCACATGAAACGAAACACAGTTGTTATTAATTATTTTATTAATTTACTCAGTTTGCCAAAAGATGCACAAACAAGTGTTGTTCAAAAATGAATAGACCAACGGTACAGCTGTATCTTGTATGGCTATATTTTGTAAATATATCTAGGAATTTATTTATAATCCACAAATTTTACTGATTATATCAACTTAATAAAATTCAATTAGTTCTGTTGAAAGGGAGAAAAAAAAAAGTTTTTAAAAATATGATTTGCCAAAGATATCCTCTTTAAGGATAGTTGTCTTTTTTTCTAGAGTTGTTTTTTGTTTGGGTGCTCAGAAAAAAAGAAGCTGCACTAGCACAAGGAGAGCCGTAGTTGTATGTGTGGTTTGTTTTACAGTATTTTTTGCAACTAAGTTTAGAATTTTTTTTATTTCCCAATTTTTTCTTTATATTAACATAATAAAGACCAAGGATGAGAAATGTGGTAGCATTTTCTGTTTTTGAGTGTGTGAGTGAAGTCTGCCGTATCCACAGTTTAATCCCATTTGCTTCAAATCGTTAGAAATTTGGGTATGAACTTTCTTATTTCTGATGCATGACTGCAGATCTTCCTGAACCATCTGCCCACAGAGAAACTAGAGCCTGTACTTCCTCAGCGTCCCAAGGCTGTACTTTTCTCTCATCACTCTTGCTTGTTTGTTGTTTGTCTTTTTGGAGTGCACTGACTGATGCAATGTAATGCTGAAAATCCTTAACCTCACAGCCGGATTCAGATGTCTTGTGAGGCCAAAGTTTCACGGTTTGGTTCTCGCTCGGCTTGACAAATAGCCAGTGGAGAACCACCCGTACTCTTACCGTACCGAGCCCTTATGGGTCGGATGTGCCAGTGGAGAAGGGATAAAAGAGATGCTAAACAGAACAGAAAAACAGCTTGTGTTACTAACAGCTACATATAAGAGTGTTAAGAGTCTGCTGACACATATGTTATAGAAAAACACAATAAAGTGGCTGCATATGCAAGTGACAAAACTGGAAGAGAAGCTTATGATGATACGACAATGCAAAAACAGCAAAGCCGCATTTGTGTTTTTTCAAACACGTTTGATAATAATATGTTATTTAGGCAGTAAATAAATAGATTTGTTTTGTATTAGTGTATTATTATTATTACTACTACAAAGGGCCCTATTCATAAAAGTACTTGCCGACTGCCGTAAAAAAATGTATTTAGTTTAAAACTAACGAAAGTCGTCCATATTGCTATTCATAAAATGATCTGAGCAAACTGGCGACTGTCGCAAAGCACTTTATGAATGGGTACACAGTGGTTCAAGAACGAACACTGCCTCTTTTTGATGACATTATCAGCATTATTAATGTTCCCTGGGTGGCGTCGATAGCTGTTGCAAAAAGAAAAACGGAATCCACTGACAGTAGCCTACTACTGAAACCCAAGTCTGCAGCAGCCAGTCACGGGCAGTCTGCCAAAAATATAATTTAGAAAAAAAAAAAGTATTTTTTAAATAAATGCTTTGTATTTTCATTTTGTTTGGCAATGCTTGTAAACACATTTCCATATGCACACATAATATTTCCATTCTTAACTGCAAGACCAAAAAAAAAAAATGTTAATCTTACAAATTCTCAATTATTATTATTATTATTATTTATTATTATTATTATTATTATTATTATTATTATTATTATTAAAATAATAATAATAATAATAATAATAATAATAATAATAATAATAATAATAATAATAAAAATAAGCCCACCAAGTAGGGAATCAATCAGGGATGAGTTTATGTTTATGAATCAGTGAAAGTTTCATACCATAATGCACACTGTACACAAAATGGATCGTGTTGTTGCACATGAAAAAAAAAAAAAAAAAAAACAGGTTCACACAGGCAGTATTCCTCCAAACTGTTTATTGTGAACACAGATAAAATTAATAAAAAGAAAAGGACCGCTGTAAGCTACGGATCATGGTAAAGAAATAATAACTGTCTATTCTCAGTCTCTCACTTGCTCTCCGCTTCACAGCACTGTTTCAAAATGATTATGCCAGAGAATGTGTTCTTGTGTCAGTGTATATTTATCTTAAACACTGTCCTTAATATAAAGCTACAGATTTTTTTTTTTTTTTCAAAATAGGCAGTGTTAATCATGGGTATGTCAAACTGTATAACAGCAAGTGTAGTAATAAAATATGTCTTTAAAAAAAAGTCTACTGAGGCTGTCTTTAGTTTAGACTTGACTTTAGAAAGTGTTCAATAACTCCTAGTTATCTGCAGCATTTTGCTGTCGTTCACTCTTATGAGTAGCAGGTTGACACTCAGGACTGGTGACAACTTTATGCTATTGAGGTAATCATTAACTTTTCTCTTAATTCGTTACAAACATGCCTTAATAAACGAAAATCATTGGGGCTTAACAACACATTTGAATTATCGCTTATGAATAGCAACTGTCATTCATGTACTCTTGTTTTCTCATTTTGACAGGCATTAACCCTTTATGAATAGACCCCATGGAGACCATTATTGTAATTGTTAAACTAAAACCCTGCAAAATGTAGTTTCATTTACATGGATGAACTAGTTACTAGGAAGACTTTTTAGTTATATTATTTTAAATACCAAGATAACAACCTTTGATTTAAAAAAAAAAAAAAAAAAAGTCTTTATCAAACAGCAGTAAAATAGAATTAAACTGGCATAGAATTATAATGTCATTCATTTGCCCGGATATTAACTTTTATAGCTCACTGCTTTTGCTGAATGTGTATTTAAAAATAAAAATGTTCATTGGTATAACAACAGCATAGACATCTGAACACTGACAAAAGATTGACATGGGATCTGATCTGTGCTAAATCTTTTTTAAGAATGGTGTGAGAAAGGCTAACAAAATTTTCACACTCCAGTTCATTTGCTTTGGGATCTGAGCACAGAACTCAATGCTTCAGCCCCAGTTAACATTGAGTAATTGACCGAGAGCAGCAATCTTCACGCAGAAAGATTGGTCCAAGCTGGTCGTTTCTGTCTAATCTGTTATAGTGTAAAAGGTGAAGAGATGAAATTGTGAGCACAATGCTCCTACACAGTTTATATCTTTAAAAATGGAAAACCTAAATTACACTTCTTCTCACCTTGGCATGATAACTTTATTTCAGAAGAATTAGACTAAGTGTTATATTTTGTCAGAGAAACAGAGGATACTCCATACACATGTGATGGAGTACAGTAGTTATTTGATTGAGGATGTATGCATAACTGACAAGAGGAGGACAAGTGAGTGGTTTACGACCATCCCTATGTGAATATATGGAAAAGGATTACTATTTAAATAAGGGAATTACATTCACTATGTAAATCTGTGTGCTTGCTTCACCAGGGTAGAGCTGCCATCTGTCCTAGCATTCCCAGGATGAAGTAATATTAAAAACTTTGAATTTATCGGAGAGAACAGCTTTTTTTTTTTTTTTTTTTTTTTTTTTTTTTTTTTAACGCTACTAGATTGTTACATATACAGTTCAATCTTGCCTTAGGAAAAATGCTTATAATGGAATATGAGGTACCGTAGGTCTAGGTTACACAAAATATCAATATTATAGCAATAAATTGTTATTTATCTAGTTTAGTAGCATTTACTGTAGGTTTTTATTAAAAAGATTTGTTATCTAGAAAGTAGTCATGGATAACTTTGGATAAATCGGATATCTACAGTATTTGAATTTACACTTTAACATTTGCATTTATAAAGGCAATCTGCAAATGTAATTGAACACCACACGATGGACTAAATAAATAATATATATACTTGTGTAATATCTATAAACAAATCCCTGAACACATGTCAGGGAAAATCTTTGGCAGATATAATGACTTATAGAAACATATCTATATTATAAATATATATTATAGTAATATATATATATAATATATATATATATATATATGTGTGTGTTGTGTGTGTGTGTGTGTGTGTGTGTGTGTGTGTGTGTATGTATAATATATATATATATATATATATATATATATATATATATAAATAACATTTAACAGTAACCAGTGGAAATGCTTTGCTGCAAATTATCGATAGGCTTTCAGCAATATAAGTACGGACCTTCCTTCACTTAAGCATATAACCAAGGCAACATCAATGCAAGCAGGTTGATGCTAAATTCAATTAGCTTATGTTACAGAGTTAAATAGAACATTCAGCTCTTTTCAGTGTCAAAGTCTAAAAATTCTTAATTGTAATCAAATTCAGTTTCCATTTTATGGGAAGTATACAATGTTTATAAAACACTTGAACTGGATACCAAATACAGCAGCAACACTACTAGTACTAAATACTAAAATATAGACAACTTGCAGTGAAACAAGTGAAACACAAGCAGGGATTTCAAGAGATCATAAACCACAAGAGTGAAAGTCGCATGCTTTAGTAACCTGACATCCCATAATTTTTAATTATTCTCTTTATAATAGATGATACATCCATCTTTAACAGATTGCAGTACTAAAGCAATACATTTTTTTTTCAATGAGAGTAAAACAAAATGCCAGCAATATTTGACAGTAAACTTATGGAGTTTTTCAAATAAACTGAGCAAAGGTAAGTCAAAAACTTGTTTGAAATATGGTAATACATTCTGAATAAGCATTATGTGGCTGGATTACAAGGCAGTTTATAATGGGTAGGTTATCCCGCTCATAAGCAAGCCAGATCGTATCCACTATCCAATGTGACAATTGCTGCTTGGGAAGTGCCTGACTTTGAGTACGCGATCCATAATACACCAATAACTGGGTTATCACCATGATTGAGACCTATCAATGTAACACCTCAGCGTCCTGACAGGGTAGAATGCATTAAGTCTCTGATCTTCTTCAGAAGAGAAGGGGGTGGGTGGAACGCCTCCAATTCCACCAACTGGTTCAAGTGAAACTGCGAAACAACCTTAGGTAGAAAAGCTGGGTTACTGCGTAAAGTAACGTTATCACCATTGCTGGCAAAGCGCAAACATGAAATCTCTATGGAAAGGGCCAGCAACTCACTGACACATTTGGCTGACATGATGGCTAGGAGAAAGGCTGTCTTAAAATACAAGTATGTAGGTTCCACTGAATGCAAAGGCTCGAAGGGAGCCTTTGTAAGAGCCAATAGAACTAAGTTCAGACGCCAGGAAGGAATCATCGGTTTAAGGGGATGGCGGAACCGCCTAGCCCCTTTTCAAAATTCACTGCCAAAAAATCCGGTAGACACTGTTGCTGTGCCCAGGTGAGCAACTGTAATGCAGCTTGGTGCAACCACGAAGACCGTAGCTCCCCCTGGCGATTGACATATGCCATGATAGTGGTTTTGTCCATGCGCACTAGTACATGCCTGCAGTTCAGCACCAATTGAAAATGGTGCAGGGCCAGGTGCACTGCCCTCAGTTCCAGCGCATTGATGTGGGTGGACTGTTACCTGCCAGACCCGACCCCACGGGTCCCCCTGCCATTCCAAACTGCCCCCCAACTGAGGTTGGAGGTGTCCATTGTCAGCACCTTCCTAAGATATAATACACTCATAGTTACTCCTTCGCTGAGGTGTCGAGGATTCTTCCACCAGCACAGGGCACACCGGCGTTATCTCTCTCAGGTTGGATGAACTACTTGGGCATTGAGCCATGCCTGCAAGGGGCGCATATGTTGGAGACCGAGAGGGAGGGCACAGGAGGCTGCGGCCATCAGACCTAGCAACTGTTGGCACAGCACCACCTGCACTGACTGTGAAACAGGGACAGAGAGGCTTGCAATACACATGGAGCAGGAAGACAGCCGGATCCTCAGGAAAACTGACACTTGCGCCGGCTGCAGGGAGTTCTTCAAATTGAGCATGAGCCCCAGCCGGGTAAGATGCTCCGTTACTAGAGCCGTGTGAGAAATGGTTTGCTCCCACGACTGGCCACAAATTGTCCAAGTAATTGAGTACGAAACAGACCGAGCACTGTGGCTCGCAGATGGCTCATGCAAGGGGCTCTTCGAGAGTGTCAGCAAAGGCCGCGGAGTGCCAGAGGAGGTGGAACGACCTTCAGCACGGTCTGCCCTCTTAGCTATTTTGAAAGCTAGCGCACACAACACAAAAGGTGGGATCTGCCAGTACTCGCCAGGCATGATCAGCACCCAGGCATTGGACGCACAAATTGTGGCCGTCCTGTGGAGGAAGGCTGGCTCCACAGCTCACACAATCATGGAAAGACATGGTGATGAAGTCATGTACAGATGGATAAATGTGCTATGCACCTGTACTGACACAGGGTAAGATACTGGTGCTATGTATGGGAGTGCTAAGTATTGCGGTGTACTGGACATGGAGACACTGAGCAAGTGCACAGGGATGCACAGCAGTGTTATGTGTACTGGGCTATGCACCAAGTTAATCCTGATGAATGAGGGTGCTATGCACAGCAGTGCAATGTACTGGTGTGCTGAGTGTATCTGGGCTACAAAACAATTTTTTCGAGGATAAAATCCAAAATGGACGAGGCTGGAAAACAGTAGCCGCTGCTTCCCAGCCGCCAAAACCACACAGCCGTGTAGTTTAGATGAACTATAATAGAACTACCGTCTCATCCAAAGGAAGGAGTAAGCCGGCTTCCGAGGAGGAATAGCGAGATACTTTTATTACCAAATCCGAAGAGAAAGAGATTCTTATGAAAACGGAGCAAGTGAAGACACGTCTGCTCAGGTTGGAGAGAGGAATCAAATGGCGAAGGTTGCTGTGTGACGTAGCGTCTTGTTCCAGAATGCAACAGACACATGGTCACACCGGGCCTATCAGGCAGCTTTTTAAATATGTGCTCAGGTCCTGTGATATGAGGTGCATTTCCTCATAATGGTTGACATTTCAAGATTGAAAGGGAACAACAAGTTACTTAAAAGAAAATAAGCTCAGCTTTGTGTGAGAGTTTGTGCTTATGGGAGGGTCAAAGTATCATTGATTTTAACACATCTTAAATGTCCTTACAGATAATAGCACATTTAGATCTAAAGTAAAGCGAATCCTTCCGGCCCTCAATAATCACAGACTCAGCACTAGCTTTTGAACACTTGCTCTAAGCAGACATTAACAAGCGTCAACACAAACTATTGATCATTGAAGGGATACTTCAAAAGCAGCTACGTTTGAGGGATTATACACTAAGAAATAGTACAAACACGTCAAAACAGCACAAGCCTAGTTGGCCATTGCCAAAAGATTACTGATACAGTGGTCATGGTTGCCTGTTTTGCTTAAAAAAGACACAAACAAAAAAAACATTAGGAAATACTTAAATCTCGTATTAGTTACAGCCCTTTGAAAGAGAATGTATTTATACAAATGTAAAACATAAAAATAAAACATACAGTATTTGTACTAAACCAATGAAATGGGAGTCTATGATCAAGCCTTATATCATTGTTGGCTATGAATATTCAAGCAAAGTGCTGAATTTATTTATTTTATGATTGCTTGAAAGCTGGGCAGCACATAATTTGTGACCAGTGCAGCTACACACTATTTTATGATTTTATTGTTGAATGTATAAGTATTTGATAGTGAATATGTAATGGTATGGTAGTGTGCAATATGTAATGGTTTGGTATTGTGCAATATGTAATGGTTTGATAGTGTGCAATATGTAATGGTTTGGTAGTGTGCAATTAGTAATGGTTTGATAGTAAATATGTAATGGTTTGGTAGTGTGCAATATGTAATGGTATGGTAGTGTGCAATATGTAATGGTATGGTAGTGTGCAATATGTAATCGTTTGATAGTGTGCAATATCTAATGGTATGGTAGTGTGCAATATGTAATGGTATGGTAGTGTGCAATATGTAGTGGTTTGGTAGTATGCAATATGTAATGGTTTGATAGTGAATATGTAATGGTATGGTAGTGTGCAATATGTAATGGCTTGGTAGTGTGCAATATGTAATGGTTTGATATTGTGCAATATGTAATGGTTTGATAGTGAATATGTAATGGTATGGTAGTGTGCAATATGTAGTGGTTTGGTAGTATGCAATATGTAATGGTTTGGTAGTGTGCAATATATAATGGTTTGGTAGTTTCAGTCTAATTATAACCCTAGCAGTGCCAGATCAGTGGTTTCCAAAGCTATCCCTCACTGTATGTCAGCCAAGCACAGATGCTGTTTCATCTTCATTGATTTTAGTGTAAATGCTCAGAATCAATCTTCCTCTGGTACATAGGCAGGAGCTAGGTGGAAGTAATTTAGCCCATACTTTACCAATCTAGATGTGACAGTATATTATTATTATTATTTATTATTATTATTATTATTATTATTATTATTATTATTATTATTATTATTATTATTATTATTATTAAGATATTCCAAATTTTACATTTAAGAAATACAGCTTTGTTTCAAAACAATTGCAATATCTCCCAATGTTATCAGTATGCATGGGTTTGTGTCTCTTGTCTTCATGCCTTAACTTAATACACCTGCCACTTTACGGAGAATAGTTTTATTCCCTGTTGGGTTCACATGCTGCCCTTTAAAGAAGAACACTTCCCTCTGGAGGAACAATCACATTACCAATAGGAAGGACATCCCAGTTAAAAGGTGCTTTTCTTGATGAAGATAAATTGCTTTCTAGTGAACTCATGATGGGCTATTTTATCTTCTCCTACTAACAAGCAGTGAAATGATAACAAGAGTAAGTAAGGTGAAGTGACTTTGAGGACAATGTGCACTAAGCAAAGCATGCATTACAATAAATAACCAAATGCTAGATTTTAACCCAAGCTGTGTAGTAGTCAATGTCACGTGTAATCTTTGTCATCAAGACACACTTTAAAAAGGTAGTGAATTTGACTATTGGCTGGTTTTACTGGCCCTGATTAACTCTAATCTTGGACCACTTTATCTATTACTGCTATGTTTTGAAACAAATTATGTTTATATGTGGATACAATATTAACTGAGGTGATGAGATAATGGAAATGGAGTTTGTTTCATACATAATCGTAAACATTTTACAATTGAGTACATTAACTCTGCTATGGAACATGGTTTCTATATGACTCCAGCATACCACAAAACAGCAGCTATAACATAATTTAATCCCCGAGTTAGACTAAACCATTTACATGTATCTCTCTATTGTTTTCTTTATGGTGTAAAAATCAGCTCTAAATATGCCTGCTCTTTGACTCCTGGGGTGGTTTATTACCCCCATTATTAACATCACTAAATACATTTTTTTTTTTTTTTTAAACGAATACAAAAACAACAATTATAACAGATTCAGGACAGAGGTATTTACATTGAAATGAATTTAAAAACACAGCAGAGCTCTGCCCTGTATAGACTGGCAGGGATGGGGTTAAATTCCCCTACCTGTCTGGGTTTATTGTGCTCAGGTTGCTGGGGATTGATTGGAATAGTTAACGATCAATCAGCACCCAGCCACCTGACATAAAAGGAGGCCTCAGCTTCCCATTAGGGAAAGGAACCAAGCTGATGAGTGTGCTTGCTGGTTTTTTGGTTTGCTGTTTTGTTTTTGGTATTTTCTGGTCCAGTGAAGGCATCGCCCAGCCTGGAAACCTTTATTTTGTAAGTTTTGCTTTGTGTTTAAATACCTTTGTTTTGGCCCTTGTGTCCTTTTATTTTGTGTTTATTTGTTAATAAAAGTTTTTTTTTTTTTTTTTTTTTTTTTTTTAACTGTCTCTGGGCCTCTATCCACTCACCAGCCTGTCACACTTGGTTTTAGAGGTGGGATATAGCACCTCCAGGAGGCTCAGAGCAGTATTGCAGGGATTTAAAAAAAAAAATTGTGACAGTTTAAAAAAAAAAAAAAAAAAATGGGAAAGAAGAGCAGGCAGTGGCAAAAGTAGAAGGAGATGCAGCAGCTGAAGAAATGTAAGCTGCTGCAACAACAGCCACCACTGGAGGACCCGGCCAGCCTCTTCCCCTGGTATTCCTGGTGTGGGAAGAAGGACCACCGCTGGAGGTCCTGCCCAGAAGGGCCACCGGCAGACTGGTGTGGCCGTTGTGAGGTGGACGGCCACAAATGGGCAGGATGCTCCTACAATCAGGCCCAGGAAGAGGAGCAGTTCCCACCCCGGGCATCAGCGGCCACCCCACTAGCTCCACCACCACCACCGTCCCAGGAGATTTGGGACTGGCTGGTGCACCCTGAGATGGACCTCTTACACGACCTCCCCGGAGCGATCAACACGCTGTGGTGTCGAGATGGGGGGAGGTGGACATCATCCTGTGTCCTTCCCAGATGTTGCCCGCATGGTCCAGAATTGGCGGTAGACATGGGAGGGGTCCCAGTCATTCAAAAAGAGGAGGAGGAGCTGTCGTCCCGAGAGCCAGAGGGGGAGGAGCTGTCATCCCGAGAGCCAGAGGGGGTGGAACTGCTGCCCCGAGAGCCCAGAGGGGAGGAGCCATGGACCAGGGAGCCAGAAGGGAACAAGGCTGATGCTCCACAGCACCTCTACATGTAGTGCTAAGAGGAGACCAGAGGAGAGCTGCAGTTCCCGCCTCTGCCACCAGAGAGAGCCAGGCTTCCGTTCCCGCCTCCACAGCTAGAGTGTCCAGTGCCGCAGGAGGGTCCGACGCTGCTAGGGACATCCGAGGAGGCCACGCCCACACTGTCCAGGGGTGCTGTCTGCCCACCAGCGCTGCATCTGCTGGAAGGTCCAGGTCCCCTGATAGTGTCGCCTTACTTCTTTGGAGGTCTGGGGCCCCCTCAACCAAAGAAGGCTTGCGGGCTCTGACATCAACCCCGCCCACCACTGCCAGCCGAAACAGCCCACCCAAGGGACATAATGGGACTCTTGGGGGGGGAGGGCTTTGGTTTAAAGGGGAGGGGGGAGTGGTGTGTGGCTGAGCAGCTCTGCCCTGTATAGATTGGCAGGGATGTGTTTAAATTCCCCTACCTGCCTGGGTTTATTGTACTCAGGTGGCTGGGGATTGATTGGAGTAATTAACGATCAATCAGCACCCAGCCACCTGACAAAAGAAGGCCTCAGCTTCCCATTAGGGAGAGGAGGGAGCTGAGGAACCATGCTGATGATTGTGCTTGCTGTTTTTTTGGTTTGCTGTTTTGTTTTTGGTATTTTCTGGTCCAGTGAAGGCATCGCCTAGCCTGGAAACCTTTATTTTTGTAAGTTTTGCTTTGTGCTTTGTTATTTGTTTAACTACCTTTGTTTTGGCCCTTGTGCCCTCTTATTTTGTGGTTATTTGTTAATAAAAGTATTATTTTTTTGAACTGCAGTCTCTGTCCACTCGCCAGCCTGTCACACACAGCTATTTATGGATGTGTGTATGACAATATATAAAAACAGAATAGAATAACTATTACAACGGTTAAATGTTCACATGATACATATTATCATTTTAACATTTGAGCAGAGGATGTTGAGTTGAACAAAATAATCCATGACATGTCAGAACCTAATTTAAAAAGTATGCCTTTGGCACTGAAGAAAAACAAAATGCAATATGAGGGTCAACGGCTCAAAACTCATGACAAATGATTACTGAAAATAAGCTCTATTGCCTTTCTGCAATATTGTGCGGTTTTAAAATTAAATATAAAAATACTTCTCTTAAAATATAACCCGATCTTATGTTCTCGAGACTTCAGATTACCAATAATCATTTCGAAGGCCAGATATTTCTCCAGGCTAAACAGGGTTTTGTATCTATATCAGAGATGCCAACTGCTATGTTTTGGCCGTAGCAACTATGGTTTGCAGGCTCTGCTACGGTGATACGGGCCAAGTTAAAAAAATACATTATTTTTTAATTAGACTTGCGTCAGTGCTCCTGTGTTAATTAAGGTGTGGGTTTCCGCGTTCCCATTTTTGTATCCGATTCACACGCTGTGATTGGCTTGTGGTTAAAAAAAAACATACAGTACCTAGACCATTTACAATGGGACATGCACCGTAGTCAAGGCTTTGCCACTACTGAAAAAAAAAAAAAAAGACGATCAGTGATTGGAAGGCCAAGATATAACAAAAAGCGCCTCGGCAGCAAGCAAATGGTAAATAGCAGCGGTAACTTTTTCATTCAATTTTTAATAAAGGAAATGACAACACAAAAAAGACCGCGGCTGAATTCACAAAGGTTCAAAGAGGATTACATCAAGAAGTATACATTCATAAAAAAAAAGTAAGATATCGGAACATCATGCTTACTGTGAGTACTGCAGGTGCGATTTAAGTGTCAAGCATGGGAGAGAAATTTGCAGGGAGCTCAGGAAAATAGATCATTGGATTGTTTTTTTAAAACAGATGGGGGAAATGATGTGATTAAAGTGGAGACTCTTTTTACGAACTTCATTTTAGAGCACAATTTACCAATTGCTGTTGCAGATCACATAGGCCCACTTGTGAAAGTGGCTTTTCCTGATAGTAAAATTGCTTCCAAGTACGGCTGTGCGAGGAGCAAAACGACAGCAATCGTTGAAACTTTAGCATCTGTTTCAGCTACTGAACAGGCTTCGGTTTTGAAAAGTAATTTTTTTGCCATTTCAACCGACGGCAGTAGTGACATCGAGACTCAGTTGTAACCAGTTGTAATACCTTACTTCAGTGAAGAAGTGCAAGAGTGCCACTTATACTAAGTTACATATGTGAATAAGCCATAAAATTGACCGACCATCACCGACACTGAATTGTGTTCTTTAGTTTACATTTTTGTATCCTTAGCATAATAATCTGTAGTGGTAAAAAGCTTTTTTTTTTTTTTTTTTTGGCTGAAATTAAATGCCTTTTTTGTATTGTTTCAAGAATCAAAGATATAACAATACTATTCTGATCGAATTTAAGGATATAAAATCAAGTTATAATCCATGTTAATCCATATATATATATAATATATATATATATATATATATATATATATATATATATATATATATATAATATATATATATATATACGTCATATATAATATCTTTATTAAGTAAGAAATTTATTTATCGGTTCAGAGATGCTAATGCATGTACTTCCTTGTACATAAACAATAAATACTCTGTACTGTGAAAAATGTATGCTGAATCTCCTTGTCCACTGTTTTTTGAAAAGCTGTAATTTGAGTCACAGTCAAGAAGACATAAAACTATGATTTTAATAAAACCTGTATTTTTATGACAATTAACTAATTAACTCTGAGTTACATTTCTGTCTAAGCATTATATTGTTGGATATCGATTGATTTTCTCCTTAATTGCCTGAAGCGGGCGTGGTTAGGGTATGCTAGGGTTTTCTTGATGCTTCGCTCACCAGATGCTAGGGTTTCCATTTTCAAATGTTGGCATCTCTGCTATATCCTTAACTAATAAACCACAGTACCATGAAAGCTACGGATCTTTATCTGAAAACAGATCAGACATAACCATCCCAGTATATTTGACTACATAGAAGCAGTAAAATATCTTCTTCAATCAATCTAATAATCTAATACAAATAGCTACTGAAATTACATATACAGGGGTAGGCACAAAATCAATTTTAGGAACACTGCAGATGGGAAAAGTGACGGATGGCTTAATAAAGCAGTAATAATGACCTCAAAACAAGCTCTGAATCTTTGTAACAGAAACACATGATGTAGCCCTATTTTCCTAATGTGTTGGTTTTTTTTCAGCACTTAGCATGATTGCCTCACATTTAGGTCCAGCTTTAGCTCTGTTTTGGGAACTAACAAGGCTGTAACACAGGCACTTAGTATACCCACCAACTACCTAAAGTTTATGGCTTTCAAATGTATGCTGTCCCCAAAAATAACTCCCACATAAACCTACCACTAGACAGAAACAGGAAGCTGATGAAGGAAGCTCACACTCTTTAGAATTTAGGGTCAGGGATAACTTAAAAAGTAAAAAGATTGCAATGTTACTTTAATCACATTTTTAACATTTCCTACCTATTTAATGGGTTAAAATAGGGTTTGGCTGCTCCTTTATTGAGTTTCACCACGTTTCTCTAAATCTGCCTTTTGGGAAAGGGCCGGAACAAGCAACCTTGCATTCCATTTAAATCACGTGACAATGTTACCTTTCAACTCAGTGAACCCCAACTAATTGTTCTGTTTAAATATGTATAGAGAATGTGGGGCTAGCAGAGTCACATTGGAATAAGGAAGGCTTTTCATTCCTGGCACACAGGATACTCCAGACAAGCTCAAAGCAGTTCAAAGACAGGGAAATGCAGATTTAGAGAGAAATGACAATAACTGACTGCTTGTCTTTCTTAAAAATGGTTATAGTTTTACTAACCACTGCTTATGTAGGTTGGATTACAGTACAGCCAGGTGTCACTTCTGTCATATATCCCACTTCTAACCCAGCGAGTAGACTCAGTCTCTATCCCTAAAGAATAACATGGACATACAACATACATCTATAACTGTACGTCGCAATGGTGTTCTGTCAGAATTCTCTGTTAAGAGGTGTATTCTTTGGGACAAACTCCTTAAACTGAGATCCTGTCTTGTTTGATACACATGCCCAGGCCTGAGAAGTGGTTATTACAGATATGATGGACGATGTGTAGCTAATGAAACTTAACGGGGAGTGGTTATTTTCCTGGAAGCTGTCCCTAGTGGCTTAAGCCTTTGAGGGGTTACCGTTCCATTTCTCTATGTGGACAGTGCTCAAGTAGAACCACCAACACAGTAAATACATGGAGGCAATGAATGCCTTCTCAGATTTTTGTTAATTCTGGCATTCAGACACTAAAAATCCTAACAGCATTCACCAGCCTTCAGCATAAGAAGGTTGCTAGTGTGCCTAAGCTTAGAAACCTTCGTACTGTACTTTGGATTCAAAACCTTAATACCATCAGGTACAGTAGCAGTTTATTATTTTCCAGCAAGCCGCATTATTAACTTTCAGGACAGTGAATAACTATAATGTACTGAGAGTATAATAAAGCTTTCCAAGTAATTCATTCCCCTTACTCGGCAAGGCCTCTGGGGAAACCAGTGATACCTGTGAGTTCATTCTGGCTGCATCAGCGAAAATAAGAGCCACCAGGGAAAACTACAAGAATCTTTGAATCTTATTTGCAGGCATTACTGCAAGAATTACTAAGAAATTAGAAAGAAAATAAGAAATTATTTTTAACACATTTGTTTGTCAAATACAGGCTTAAGCTGAACTAATATTAATGTCAACCTCTGAAACGGTAAATGTAATTAAAATTTATATTCGCTTTAGTTTGTGATTAGCCTTGCTACTTTATTTTAATCAGTAAAGCTCGTTAAACGTCGAATTCCCCAAAAATATGAGTTTGACTGAAAAAATTTATATAGCATAAATGTCGGTAAAACCACTCGCTATTTTTTTTATTCTTGCAAAAAATAATAAGCTAGCCAGGCAAGCAGGAAACTGGTTTGGGATGTCACTCTGAAGCCAACAATGACCTTGAGAGATCTACAAAGTTCTGAGTCTGAGATGGGAGTCAGTGTTCACACATTAAGCCAGTCCCTACATAAAGCTGGCCTGTATGGACAGATGGCAAGAAAGAAGCCATTACTCAAAATGTCTCATCTTAAAGCACGTATGGAGTTTTCGAAAAAGCATGTAGATACAGCAGACATATGGAAAAAGGTTTTGTGGTCAGACGATACAAAAATTTTACTTTTTGGTCTAAATTCCAAGCTTTACGTCTGGCTCAAGCGCAGCACTGCACATCACCCAATCAATACCATCCCAACTGGTGGTGGCAGCATCATATCATTGGTATGCTTCACTTCAGAAGGGACTGGGAAGCTTGTCAGGATAGAGGGGAGAATGGATGGTGAAAAATACAGGCGAATCCTTGAGGAAAACCTGTTTGAGTCAGCCAAGACTGAAACTGGGGAGGAAATTAACATTTCAGCAAGACAATGACCCGAAGCACAAAGCCACACTGGAGTGGTTGTACAAGAGAATTAATGTTCTTGAGTGGCCCAGTCAAAGTCCTGACTTGAATCCAATCAAACATTTATGGCTAGATTTGAAGATTGTAGTCCATTGACGATCCCCAACAAACTTATCGGAACTGGAGCAATTTTCCTGTGAAGAATGGGCAAAAATTCTACTGTGTAAAGCTTGTAGAGACCTATCCAAAATGACTCATAGCAGTAATTGCTGCAAAAGGTGCTTCTTCCATGTACTGATTTAAGGGGCTCAATACTTATGCAACCAATAAATTTCATTTTGTACATTTACTTTGCAGGTTTTGCATTTAACCTTCTCCTCATATAAGAATGTTCTGTTTAACCACTACAGCTTTGAGTAAAAAGTTTTTTTGAAAAACTGTGCATACATTATTTGTATTTCAACAAAATGTCACATTATTGGTAGGGGTTGAATACCACTGTATATACGGTGACAGTTACTAGTCTGAATTTAAAATGGAGCACAAGAGGAAAAGCTAGATTCCTTGCCCCAGGCCCTTGCTCACTAGATCATCAATTACTCTTCTAAAATACATTCATTTAAAAGTGAAGTAACAATACAGAGACTTCATAATCTACTACAATGTAAATCAACCAATTGTGTCTTTTAGGTACAGAGGTCAGTTAACTATTCTACACCTTTCATATAAACACCAGTTTAGTTTTGAAGGTGACTTCACAAATATCAAATAGAATATTAAAGAGTTCCCAAGCCTCTATAAACATTTCTATATTACGTTCAGGTACACATTCTACATCTATTAAACTGGTGTTTAAACTTCCTTTACTGATTGAAAAGGTTCAGTGCACTCAGTCGTTCTTGAGAATTTCAACTGGCTTCTGAGTCGGTCTGTGCTATAGCTAACCATAGTCTTCAACAGTATTTATTTTGCCATGCACAGTAACTAGCATGTATTGCATGAAAGCATCTATCTACAGCTCCAGGAACATTTGCTCTGGTTTAAGCCTGGTGCAGCTAGATTATTACATGTGCCAACCAAGTTTACTTGCAATTCCCAAAACATCTGCTCTTCCTGCTGCAAACAGCTTCGCCCTCTCCCTGCCACTCAGCCTCATGGGGATTTTACAAGGCTTTAAACGCAGTATGCCCACTCATATTCCTTTCCAAACAAGACTGAAGTTAAGATGGTAATTAATTTTAAAGCCTGACAATATTCTGTTTTTGGATCTACATGTAACTTTTCTTTAAGTTAATGGTACCCCCAACATTAATTCTGTATAGTGCATTTCACTTGTCAGTTTCTATCATGATGGGTAAGATCTTACAGACTTCAATAGAGGGCTGATAGTAAGCAATTGGTTGGCAGCTGCTTCCTTGTAAAATATTTAAGGATAAGTGATGACTCTATGGGATTTTCTGGAGACAAACTTTGCTGCAGATTTAAACACCAACTTCCGAAAGGAAAATACAGGCAACAATCATTGAGGAAAGGCCAAATAACTGTATTTAGTTCCCTGAATCAACCAGTCTACTCTGGCAGACAGAATATAAGCTAAAGCATGTTATATTTTTAAAAAATGTATTTCCATGGTCAGCCCCCTTTCTTTTGAAGGCTTACATATAATTATCTCCAGATTTGCAATTCTGTGAACATTATTCACTCCCAAGAGACCTTCATATTGTAATCCATTTAATTAATCGTTCTATCTGTTACACCTACAAAAGTTGATGCCCTTGCTGCTGTTTTCCTGCAGAGTAAGGCTCCCTTGCGTGGTATTACATTTCTACAGTGGGGAAAAATGCTGTGCTAAGAAGAGACAGGCCATGATGGGCTGAATGGCCTTTTTTCATTCTCAAACTTTTCATATGTTCTTATACTGAAGCACAGTCATAACTGACTTTCCTCAACAATGTCATTCTCTCACCCACTTCAATGTCTATGCCACACTCTGCATTGAAGCATGTCCTCAACTGACATTTGTACGTTATATTGGAATCTGAGAGGCACATGAAATAACAAACACCACCTAGAATTCTAGGACTGAGACATCATTTAAAAAATAAATAAGTAAATAAATAAAAACTATGTGAACATAATTTAGATCTTTTATTTAACATCGTGTAATCAAAACTACAAAAAGTTATCGCAAAAGTATACAGTAAGGCATAAGGAAGGTGGACTGCATACCAAAAATGTAGCATGTGCACTTTGAAAAAGGACAACTCCTGTTTCCCGAGCCAAGGATGTTGTTGGCTTTTTCACTCACCAATAGTTTAAGTGTCTACGTGTCAGTTTCAGGACAGGGTTTAGGGCGAGGTGTGGGGGCTACTTCAAGGTTCTGAAACATTCCATACTATATGTAGGCAATAATGATATATATATATATATATATATATATATATATATATATATATATATATATATATATATATATATATATATATAGGTAATTATTTCTTACCAGTGTTGTCAGGGGGCTTAACTGTAATTATGTGCCTGGATGATGGATTAAAATCATATATGGGATGTAGATGGAATAATACTACTAACCAAACTAATTTCAAGTGCCTTTATTCAATTCAGCCAGTACAACACAGCTATAATTATATATTTTATTAGAAATAATACTTATTGTATTAAGTATTCTATATATACTGTGGCAAAGTGGTTAACAGTGTGCAGGTGCAGGAATGCAGCGGTGATCAATAAACAGACAGACAACAACAATCCAGGTGCAATGATGTTTTATTTGTACAATCCAAAGTCTGATGACAAAAGGCAGTAAATAATAACAATGCTAACAGCCAATACAGTGGCGTGTATTGCAGGGGCGTAGCTAGGAATGGAAATTTGGGTGGGCCCCAACTTGGGGTGGACGGGCAAGTGCCTAAGGTCTGACATCACACGAAATAGTTTACATTACAAAGATGATTTAAATCAATTAAAACTCTGAATACATCAAATATCTCCCTGGGGTTTTGAGCAGAGTAAAGTAGCCAAGACTGAAAATGTATGGTGCCGAGTGAAGCAAGGTGAACATTTTTTGCAGTTTATAACAGTAGTTGCACGTATATACTACAAATACAAAGCACACATGCATACAACCTACAGAAACAAACACACTGTGCACAATAATGGAAAAAACCTTTTCATTTGACAAAAAAAGTGCAAACAGAAACTAAGAAAATCCCCAAATAAAAAACTGTAGTTTTTTTTTTTCTTAGCTGTATTGTAATCTATTAGCTATATTGTAATAACTTGTTACCTCTGTAAGTTGCCCTGCATAAGGGCATCTGTCAAGCAACATTTAAAATCATGCTAAGCTCCTGCTGCCTTCAAACCAAAACTAAAATCTTAGCTGTGCTGAGAATACCTCGTTTTAGCTAAATGTGGTTGCTTTTGTTTTCACTGCATTTTCTCAGGTACAGCTAAACAAAGATATTGCGTTTGCTGCAACAAATGTAACAAGCAGACAAAAAATAGATGTTTTTTAAAACAGCCTTGAGTGACAAATTCAGCAATGTTTTTCAAGTTTTGTAAACCTTTTAAAATTATGTTGACCTGCTAATGAAATGGAACTTGCAATTTCCATATTTTGCTGCCTTATACACGGGAAAAAGGTTAATGGCAAACCTTAAAGTTTTTGTATTCCTTTACATATAATACTACGTAGAAATAATTATGAAGTTTTAAAACCACAGATACCTTCAAACTATTAATAAATTGTAACATCATACATGCCACTGACTCGCTACGTCATTGCAGTATGACTTAAACACCAATCATGAAGTTGGTATTTGTTTGACTGCGTTGCCATAGTAACCAAATACATAGAGCTGATACAAGTAGGAATTCACAGAGTGAAATACTGTAAGGAAAATAAAAAGCCTATTTTTTTACTGTAAATTGCAAGAAGAAAGAACCTGAAAGCAACTTTTATTTTTTGCTTACGAAATCAGCTGTCGATTCGCCAATACCCACCATTGCCACAGTACAAATTCCAAACACACACTCATTTTTCAGTTCCCAAAATATTTTTAAGATGGAAAACTGTCTATAGACGGAACACTCCCAACCACTATATCTCCCATGTAAACCATTTAAAATGTTTTAAGTAGACAGAAAATAAATGTACTTACATATCGCACAGTGAATGCACTTTAAAAATTCAAACAGGCAGTGTCACCAAACCAGCGAGAACACAGTATTATATTTTAAGCAATTACTAAATACAATGAAAGTCAATTACTTACCATTGCCTAGTTAGTATCCTCTCGTCTCTGCTTGGTGTGTGCATATTTATTTTGCTATGTTGCACTACTACTAACTTATTTTAAAAATGCACATTCAAATAAACATATGTGACTTGAACAGACTTTCAAAAGATCTGCGCCAATTGCCTCACAAGCTGTCAATCAAACGTGGCTCACACAAGTCCATAGTGAGTGCGATAGTGCTTGTGTTGTAAATACAGTTATTCGTGAACAATGCGCAGTGATGTCCGGGTAAGTGCTGGCGTTTGACGACAGCTCCAGATCGTGTTTCAGCCGTTTAAAATCAACAAACAGTATATTTAGACACGACAAAAACAAACAAAATACTCACTATAACAACACAGGTTTTTTTTTTCCGGTTCAGCATAACCATACAAAGGAACAGATCACTTCACTACGTCCCCTTTTGTACCGTCAATCACAACCCCTTGGTTAACTAGTGCAACCGCTCCTCCAATCAGCAGCTGTCACATCATTTCCCTTCTGAGTCGATGATTTAGTGTACCGTAGCTCCACCCCCTTTGTAGTTGGTCGACTTCCATCTAACCCTGGGAATAAATATACTAGCCATCCAGTCCAGTCCTGTTCCCTATACACAGTGCCCTCACAGGTCTGGAGGGAGATTTATCACCAGTAATCGTTCTGTCTCTGTCACAATACTCATTTAAATGCTGACACAAATTGTGGTTATCTGATGTATCTAAATGTTCTTGTCGATGACCCTGCTCCAGACACGCAGGCACAGTTAATATAGATAAGGATGACCTTGCACACACAATAAGATGAAGTTTATATACAACAGGTTTTATAGTTATGTTGCAGGAAATGCATTAACTGCTGTAGCTTGTATAAGTTATTTATAAGGAACAGCAAAGGGTGAGAATGTAGGTACAATTGATATGTACATTTGATAAAATTCCACTGACAGTTGAAATTGGTTTTGTTTGCTCTGGGCCAGGAGATGCTTGGGTTGTGTTTTTTTACTTGCATAGCAAGGTGTTCTTGAACATTCTATTGGGTACATCCCATGTTATCAGATAGTAAGTATGGTAACCATTGGAGAAGCCGTTAGATGCTGTGTGCTGGTGGCTATACATGTCAAATAAAAAGGGGGCTGCTTTGTAATCCTCTGTACCGTGGAGTTTACCCAGCATTTTATACTAAACGTGCTGTACTGCTATGAAGATTTCTACTCAATAAAAACTATTCAGCTGAAACACAATTGACAAGTGTCCAATGAGGAAATGTTTCGGTTTTTAATTCCACTGCAGTGTTCAATGAGGAAATGTTTTGGTTTTTAATTCCACTGCAGTGTTCAATGAGGAAATGCTTTGGTTTTTAAGTCCATTGCAGTGTTCAATGAGGAAATGCTTTGGTTTTTAAGTCCACTGCAGTGTTCAATGAGGAAATGCTTTGGTTTTTGGTCAATCTTTTAGAAAAAAAATGTGTTGAATTCATTTTTTAATGTTGCCAAGCTGTAAAAGTCCCTGGTAACAGCCTTGGTATGAACTTACCTATTACAATCTAAAAACAGTGTAAGAGTTGAGTCATTTCTATCTGAACAATATAAATCCCTGATATTTTCATATTAACATCAATTTATAGCACACATGTATGCTGGATTCTGTTTTGGTAACAATAAAAAATGAATTCACCAACCTTTCCCTCCAGACTGATGGGCTGGCTCATGGAGTATATTGGTGTAATCAATGCTGTAAAACCAGGGTTATTTGTATGTTTTTCCAATATACCACAATAATTTGTGCTTACATCATGAAATCACTATTTGATTAAAAAAAAAAAAAGCCAAACAAACAAAAAAAAAACAACTTAGTTCTTTTAAGTAATCAGTGTCAATTGAGTACTGTTTGGGGTGTTTTACAAACAAGCACAGTACCTGCTCAACAATGGTTCTTTCCCAATCAATCTTTCATGTGGCAATTAAAAAGTCCAAAACACTTTCTACACCAAATTAGTGGTATGTTCTCATAATCTTCAATTAATTAAATATGTGTACCCAAGCATGTCAGCAATAACAGCTTTTATCTGAATAACAGAACAAGAAACCCTGTTGAAAGTGAAAATTAAGCTAAATAATTCATCAGGAAGGCAATAACCATCCTGGAATAGTTTCTGATCTTTTTTTTTTTCAAATCCAATTAGTGATGCTTAAACTAAAAGCTCCTATTGTAAAAAAAAAAAAAAAAGAAAGTCAATGAACATGTGTGTTAATAATAATAATAATAATAATAATAATAATAATAATAATAATAATAATAATAATATTTTCTATGTCATTGTTGTGAACATGTTTTAGGCTTTTTAACAGGTACAGGTAAGATTAATTGGGAAGAATTATGGCTAAAAGGTAAATGCTTTTTTTTCTACCACACTCACCTCCCCTAAAAGCAGCATTCACACCACTGCTGGTTCCATTGTATATAGAATGTAGTGGTCTTTTACAATAATTGAGATGTCATTATACCACCATTATAATACATGGCCTGGATATTGGAAATGCATGTTTAAACAGTTGTACACTGTAAGGGCTGGATGCAGACATGGTTGGCTTTACCAAATATGTCATTTCGAACCATAACATTACTCAGGCAAAAATACACTTCCTGATATACTAAAAATCCTCAGTGTTAAAAAGTGTTTATTGCAGAAGTGTAATAGTTGGGGGGGGGGGGGGTGCAGGGCTGTGACGCTGCATATGGGTGCACATGTGTTTGGGAGTGTTGATAAAATGTTTAATTGTTCAATTGAGTGATTAAGGTGTGATTGGTAAAATGCGGAATGTGGCCAGGTGGTAATTGAATGCTGGATTGTCATTACCACAGGTCACACCCTGTAAAAGGAACAAAGGAATGAGTGTTTGGGGAGGATTGTGTAGGAGAGTTAGGAATGGAAAAGGCGTGTGCTGTGAGTAAAAAGTGAGTAAAGAGTGAGTTAGTGTAGAACACCGGGGTAACTTTGCTTGGGTGTAGTCATTGCGCTGTGTGTGTGTTTAGGAGTGTTTTGTTGGTATGTTGTTCCTGTGTTTTGTTTGTTGCAGGATGTAAGAATATACTACAAACTTAATATTTGTTTCCCAAAACAAAGAGGTGTTGTTTATTGTTTTACAACATTACGACGAAACAAAACAAATAACCAAACAAACACCTAACTCCTCTTGGGAGTGCTAACAATACACAGATTCCTTAACTAATATTCAGAACGGCTAAGCAGTTTGTCCAACACAAACAGCAGAATGGAAATACAATTGTAGTAGACACAGGATTCCAAATAGGTCTGACTCACACTGAGTGAGCAGAGGTTGCTTTATTCACAGTCGTATAATGACAAGAAGATATTTCATTTGTTATTTTCTGTTTATCACTCAGTTGCATCTGCTTCCTACATGCCTTCACCCTGAGGCAAACACAAAGAGCCTCTGAAATAGGGCATCTAAATGAGAAGATTTGTGTTCAATTAAAACAATTGTACACACCTGATTTAAACCTTGACATTGTTAATAATTAGCATATTGCAGGCAGGTTAAACAATGACCTCTAGTGGGTAATTATAATTTGGATACAAAGGCCGTTTCATTCTCAGGCTCACATACAATACACACAGACTAGACTAGACTAGACTTTACCACACACCCCTTCCCTCAGCTCGAACCCATGGGTTAGAGAGTAAGATTTTGAAAAACAATGTAGATAGACCATCTGCATTTCTATTTTTACAGCCACTATAGTGTCCTATATTAACTTGGTACGGCGGTAAAGCTAGAAACCACCTTGCTACCCTGGAGTTCTTTTCTTTGTTGACTTTCATCCACTTGAGGTGTGCATGACATGTGACATGTGTAAACTTCCTGGGGGGGGGGGGGGGGGGTATTTTATTTATTTATTTTTATTACAGCAACATCGTAACCTAAATCATATAACAAGCGATTAATTTATTTTGCCTTTATTGGCAGTTTTGATTGGCTCACCAATAATATGTCCACCAATCAGAGTGCTGCATACAGTGCCCACAGTGATCCCACCCTCTGGCAGACTGGTATACAGAACAGGTTAAAGAAGCCTAGGATGAGGGGAAGAATATGTCTGGTGTCAAAGAGGATATGAGAACGCCAGTGGTGAAGCTCTTGAAAGCATTAAAAGTAGACCGGACTTTTCCGTCAATGGATTTAAAAGACTGATGATGTGATTAGAAACCCAGAGGCAGTGTAACTGCACCTGCTGGTGTAGTAGGACTGTTCTTTTTTATGTTATCCATTTTTGTGTTATATTTTTACAAGGGTTTAATTAACAGCCAAAATTGTTTGTGACAGACTTGTTATTGTCGGTACGTTGTAGATATGACTATTAATGAAGACACCCACGGTGCAGGTATCGCAAAGTCCATAAATAAAATAAATAAACGTTAAAATAAATTAGTTCTGCACCATCTAAAACTGAGCTGATTTTGCCAGTGCTTGCTAGTCTATTAACCAGTTTGAAATTATTTAGAAGCAAATTAATACATTTTCGTTTGTGCTTCATTGTTAAAGTTTTCACACGTGGCAATACTGCTCTACAATTACTGCCGGATACTTTGATCATTCCACTGTGTTATGTTGTGACCCATAGCTACATTTAAAACTGAGAGATAGCAAATGCTTATCTTAAAAGTTTACTGGTATCTTAAAATTAAGCACCATATAAGAACAACAGATACTGTGATTGATTTTTAGAAAGCCTTCTTTCTTGTTCTCCATGTTGCTGCAGTGACTTTGACTTTTAAGTGTTATAACGAGTTAAGTGAAAACATTAACCATTTGCAGTCCTATGTCGGACCAGGTCCGACATTACAATTTTCCCTTTCCAGTCCGATGTCGGACCCTGTCAGACATCATCAAAAAGACGTAAAGGAGAGGTCTCTAGTCGTTCTTTCTCTGGAAAAAAACGAGAAAACCTTTCAAAGGCTGAGTGAAACCGATAGGAGCCGAATGAAGCCGAAACAAAAGGGCGTATCTGATAGCCCCATGCGCCACAGAGATAACATGGACACAAACATCCAGCACTCAGAGAACATCACAGACATTTGCAAAGCTTTTTTGAGATGTTATAGTAAAAAAATAATGACTTTGATCACATTATTAAGGACTTTGGTGATAAAACGAGTGATCAGAAGAGGATTTATCAGTATGCACGTCTATAAAGAAGTATGTGAAAAATACAGCAAGCAAGGGGTGGGGCGTGGCTGGAGATTACTGTTAAAAAAAAAAAAAAACGTTTAAAACAGCACGTGTAAAATAAACAGCGCATGTGAAAATAAATTGGACCTGACGCACCTGACAAGCACTGAATAAATTGACTGCAAAGGGTTAAGTGAACGTGCTAAGTGAGGTAGAAAATTGGCTGAATTTAATACCAGCCAAAATTTCTTACTATACTGACTGTATATATTAACTTAACACTAGAACCGCTGAGATTTCAGACTACATACAACTGCCGCACCCGCAAAACGTGTGGCTCCATTTTAAAACGGCTTCGATATGAAAATGAAAAACAAACGGATACAACTTAATATTTTGTGCATTTGCCACAGACTACCTTTTCACAACGGGCGCAGACATCAAAAGTTCTGTTTTTATTGCATTTAGCAACCTGGCATTGTCTTTTATTCCATGTGCCAGTGGGCACAGCGCTGGTTGAAGGTTGGGGGGGCATTTGCCAGCCAGCTTTCGTGTCTCTTATCAAAATGTTTCTGCCGTAGCTCCAGGGCTAGCTGCAAAATGAAGCCCCTCCAAATGATTGTGTTGCCGGTGCACTCCTTACAAAACCAAAGCGTTGATGCCTGACAGGTCCAAAACATTATAAAAAAACAGCTGCAGGCCCCCTGCGAGTACCACCTTTGACAAAATACAGCCATGCCATTTGATCCAATATATCCACATCGTACTTTGTTGCATTGTAAAAAGCATTTTTTACAAAGCTCAGACTAAATTGTGCTGCTATATTGTATTGATTTTAATATGCCGCATAAACTGTGAGTCTGGCGGTTGAAGAAGCGAGTGCTTATAACTTATGGGTATTTACTTCAAATATTTAGTAACACTTAAGAACGGACATGCACAGGATATTCACAAACGCACAGATATTTAAATTTGAATTGCAAAAGCCGTTCAAAAAGCGGCTATTGCGGTGCTAGTGTTAAAACAAATCTTTCTGCTGGTATGTCAAAGTTTGTAGATGGCGTTGTGCATCTGACTGGTGCCTTTTTAATTCTGCATATTTTTGGATTAAGTCCACTGCCATCTGGTAATGTATGTTGTTTATCAGCTTGCTATGTAGTAAGCGCTGGTCACAATCGGTAAACTGTAATTTGCATTGATAAATTTGCTCTTACTACGATGGATCATGGCTGGTTCATGCAAAAGGAAAAAAAAAAACACAACAGTGGTGACATACAGAGAAGCCAAAGGCATGTTGGATTTTTATTTATTTTTTTGTTTTAATTTTTTTTTCAAAAGTATGTAAACTTTTTTGTCAAAAGTTTACATACCCCAATAGAAATTTATCATTTCTATAAATTTCTCAAACAAAGAATTGTGGGAAAAATATTTTGTAGCAAAAATTGTGCTTTTGTGGATGAGGAAAAAAAGTTATAAGAAATAGATTATAGACAATTATTTATTTCAGCAATATTTTTGAAAACTCCAAAAATACTAATTCAAAAGTATTCATACCCAGACAAGGAAAATTTAATTAATAGCTAGTTGAGGCAACAATAGCAACAATAACGTCTTTCAAACAATTAGGATATTTGTCAATGAGCTTTCGGCATTATTTTTTTTGTGATTTTTGACCATTCTTCAATGCAAAATTGTTCCAATTCATTCAAATTCTGAGGACTTCTCTTGTGCATAGCTGCCTTGAACTCATACAGATAATTCACTTTGAATATCTTTGGCAGTCAATCTCGGATTGCTATTAACCTTCCTCACAATTCTTCTACTTGTTCTTGGTGAAACAACCATAGGTAAAAAAGTCTGAGAACTACTGCCTTAGAGCTCTAATTCCCCACTTTACTGCTAGGCATGCTGTTTCTACAATGGCATATATACATTCTCTAGGAAGTAATTTGTGGCAAAGGTACAATACCGGGTGTTCTTCTCCACCCACACATTGTGACAACACTGTTCTCTATCCTCCCATGGCTTTAACAGAGTTATGTGATATACAATAGAATCAATTGTCCAAACTAATTGAGACCGATACTAGTTTGCATAGTCGATTTGTATGGATAATCAAACAGGTATTAATAACAATTACTGTACCTTTAATAATGTATAGAATATAGTTAACGTACACAAGTACCTACTGATGATATATAGCTGATAACCTATTCTATCACATTAAACAGTAATTCTAACATAGTAAAACTTTAACATCTACAGTTGAGGTAATGAAATACTGTAATAAACGCACCATACACCAAACTTTTAAAATCATCAAAGAATACAATTCGGTACAACTTGGGCTCATTACAGAACTTTATCTATTCATAATTATGGTCTGAATCATTCTGTAACTTATTTGCCTGAGTCTGCTGGTCCTCATAGCCGTTTTGGCAGCAGAAGCTGCACGCGTAATACAACACACATAATTCATCACGTGATTACAGGTGAGTTTGGTTGATTGGACAGTACAGTTGATCAAAGATCAGATAATTGACTCTCTACTGTATTTGGTTTAGTTGTTTTCTTCAGTTCCGGGCTGGGACCATAGGGGGGCGCTATTCCACCACTACTACTATATGTGGTAATGTGACTGGCGGTCAAGGCTGGCCAGCGGCAGAAATAGCAACCCATATACAGAAACTGTAGTTCAGCGTTTTCTGCACACTTTTAATAAAAACAAAACAAACAAAACACAGGAACAAAATAACAGTTTGAACAAAAACATTCCTAAGCACACGCAGCACAAGTATAACACGCAAGCTCAGCTATCCTTACAGCTACACTTACTCACCTTTTACTCACAAAGCGCACATATACACACACACACACACACACACACACACACACACACACCTTCTCCGCTCCTAACTTTCCTACACGACCCTCCCCAAACATTTATGCCTTAGTTCCTTTTATAGGGTGTGAACTGGAGTAATGACAATCAAACATTCAATTATCATCTGGTCACTTTCCACACTTTACCAATCACACCTTAATCACTCAATTAAACAATTAAACACAATCGCATCACCACACACCCAAACAGAGCCCCTGCTCTGCACATATCCTCCCCCTACTGTGTTACACAAGGCATCACACAGGTGGACTTATTTGATGTGCTTGTTGTACAGCATGACAGATATGATGTGGGTAAGAGGTTTTCTGAATGAATGAATACTGCATCACAGTTTTAAATCACAAAGCTGCCGAGTAAGTTGTACTATGTGCTGAAACTGAAGGGAGATAAATGTTAATTAATGTAGACCAACACAACACATGTTAAAAGTGCAGGTCCTCCCAATCATATTCAACTGCACAGTGTGCAATATAATTTTTTGACAGTTTACTAGATTATTCTGTACTTGTGTGCATTCTATTTTAACCAGAGAACAATCTGAAGAGCCTTGTTTGTTCACACAATGCTGTTTTGAATTTTAATTGCTAATACGCTTCGTCTTGAACCCTGCTTACCATTATATCACTACATGAACAAAACATTCTCCCACATCTACTATGTGACCAAGACATTAATTTTTCTTTTAAAACACACTTGTGTAGAAACTAAAGCCTTGCAGTGGCTTGGGGGGGGTGGGGGTCAGGGCACCTTTAGCAATGGCCAGATCTGCAAAGGATGTTTTCCCATTAGGAGGGTTGGGAGAGGCATATCTCATACTCAAAAATTTAAATCATTTTATAAATAACCTCCACTTAGCAAAGGTTTTCATATTTATTTTGTATTATTTTTGCAGTACCATACCAGGTCTGATTGAGTTATTCATTAAACTATCAATGTAGTAGTTTTTAAGCAGCATGCACTGCATACATATTATTTTCATATTTTGGATGTTTACTTGTGTGAGGCTTATAACTTCTTAACACCTTGTTAGGTTGAACAAAGCATACAAAACTGGCACTGCTGCAGATTGTTATAACAAGATTCCCCCAAAACCCCCAAACCAACACACCGGCTGTTAATAAATCTATGAGCATAATTATTTTCAGACCACACACTGGTGTGATTGGCCAAACACTTTTCTCATCTAAATTTTGGTTACAAAGCAATATACACATATACCTTTTACCAGTTTGAATATATTACTTCCTGAGCCATCATACATTTGAATTAACAGGAAAAAAGTGAAAGGGAATGCTTGCATTTCAATTCTCCCTAACACACGGTCGAACCTTTGGTAAAATAAGCTTCTTTACATTATCTTGTTAGAGTAATGCAAATGCAAAGGCTTATGCTAATCCATCTGTTTTTACTCCTGATTGTCTGCCCAATCTGGGCTTTTAAAACTCTTTATGCATGCCAGTCTAAGGTGAAAGCTTGAGTTGGATTCTGAAGACTTAATTACTATACTGCCTTATTTATTCTTGCAATATTCACTTGTGACATTTAAAATGTAATTTAGAGGCCTAAAATAGATTGTTGTTAGTTGAAATTGATTGTGGCTCACTTGATGTTTCTACACTCAAAACCACAAATACCTCCAACAAAAACTTCTACAGTATAAAACTTCTACAGTTCTAAATATAATGGCAATTTCAATCCGAAATAAATTCTCCACAAAGCAAACTCCCCAAAACACCACGCAATTTGATTCTCAAATCAATGTACTCACACTATGAAAAAGACCTGCCACTGTCAAAGCAGCCATAGTTTTTGCAGAGAAGCAGAGCAGTGAAGACAGCCAGAGTAAAAGTAAATCAGATGTATTTACCCAAGCCTGTTTACCAAGTCTGTAATACGTGTTTAAAACAGACTTACTGCAGTCTGATGCATAAGGAGACATGGCAGATTTGATTGGTGCTGTTTTGATTTTTATTCTACAATTTTAACCTAACAGAAATGTTCATACCAACGAACAGAACAGAACAGAACCATTATCAACTAAAATAGCATATGAATGTGGAACAAAATGAATAACAACAAAATCAGACATGACATATGCATCCTGCTAAGAACATTTAGATGATTTTGTAAATTTTAATACCTGTCAGACACTTCAGTTGAATATTTACTTCATAGTCATTGTGGTCTGCATGTTTGAGCAGAGTAAACTCTATTACAATGTAATCTGTAAGCGACAGCAGACGGCAGTCATCGTCATCTATCAATCAGTTTGCTGCTTCCCTGCATCACCACCAATGTGTCCTCCTTTACACACGTGGAGTATGAAAAATGATAACATAACATGACCAATACACATGTACTGTTTTATTTGTTGTGTGTAAAATTGCTCTCTAAAACATTTAGTACTAATTAGCTACAGTCGGCACAAGGGCATTTTATGCTTTTTTTGGGGTGGGGGGTTAGCCAGTGGCCATACTCCTGACAGAAAGGAAAGTCTCTGAAAATTGTTATCCTTTATCTGCTGCTATAGTTACAATAAACTAATATGTTTCTGAAGGAGTTTGTGTCATGGAGCAAACATGTTCCGTGTTAGATAACACTGGTTATCTGAGTAAAATTGAATCCCTGCTTCAAAAGGCTGTTTCCATCCAACATTCCATGCGGCCTGTCTGGTCTGCTTTTTTAAGCACAGATCTTGTATAGATTGTCAGATCAGATTTAATGTAGAAGTTTCTGGCACTTTAAAGATACCTGCACACTAATATGAATTTATGGTTGAGAGTTTCCTCTGCTTTTTTATCTTCTTTTTATGTACAATACATTTGGTCTTACTGCATTTACCCATGAATTCTGTAGCAAGACACCATTGTTATATGAAGAAAGCATAAATAATTAATTCTGTTGTCTTACTATTTCAGGGTCTTTCTCACTTACTACATAAGCAATGTTTTGCTAATCTTAAAGATGTTTTATTCTTTAACCAAACAGCAGCACATATGGAGAACATAATTTATTTTACAATTTGCGCAAAAACGTTTAAGTTTTCGCCAAGGAACACATTCTTCAAAACTAAATAAGTCTACAACTTTAAACCTTGGCTGGTAGGTACACTGTCATCCACATTGTTCATTGCTTTATTATATTATTGGCTGTCTCAACTGCCAAAAGTACTCGGATTTCAGAAACACCCAGTGGTGTTTCTGAAATATTCATACTGTCACAAACTCAACCCCCCCCCCATGACCCAACACAAGGTGTAATTCTCACTTTAATAAATACTTAATGATAGCGATATTTTTGTTGAATCACATTCTAATACTGTTACTGTATTGTGATTCACTTTAAAGACCCTAGGCCTACTTTGTTTATTACACACACTTCTTTTTAAAAACTGTATGAACCAGTGTATGTTTTACAACTGGATATGCTATTTGCTTAAGGGAAGGATTTTTGTTATACATAAATTAAAAAACAATAACAATGAATGCAGGTAAGGCCTAAGCCCTCAGGACACCACATATTAATGACAAAAGATACATTCAAAAGCTGTAGCTGAACTAGATGATAGCAATTAACGGAAGCTTTAAGGAGCTCTAACTTACAGGTGAGAGGAAAGACAAAACATGAAAGAGATCCACAAAGTAATTATGTAAAGAACCACAAATTGAATTTTAAGAGAGTTTCCCTTATCTTTCAATAAGTTTAAGCTTCCAGGATATTTTGAACAACTTTACCGGTGTTTGTATGAGTTTTAAAGGCAACAAACGTGCTGTCTTAATACTGTATTTTGATATTAATGTGAACAATGCTCTAGAATATATTTGAAAGTTCTGTTATCTGTAACATGATGTTATACTTTGCTGTATTTAAAAGAATGGCCAGAAGACAAATGTATCTATCTATTGTTTGTCAACAAATTGTATAGTAGCTGCGAACAGATGTGCAGAACCCGTCCATACATTCAATCTTACTAACAAAAGTTTGACTGGTATTCTTGTAAAATTAAGAATACCCTCTCCCTTGGTAACTCAAATGCCTTTCTTGTTTCAACTTTTGACAACGTAACATCCCAATTACGTTTTTCAAAAGAAACCACATGCATCCAAGCCAAAGTTCAACTGTTTATCTCACAATGGTGTGATTGCTTGTTATCTGCATTTCCTGATGCTACAATAAGAAAAGCCTCAGTGTCTGCCAGGCAGAGTAACTTTGTTAAGAAATCAATGAGTGGAACTCCATTTACTACACTATGGACAATATTATCAAAGCTATTTACTCAAAATTGCAATTTTTGTCAATGAAAAAAAAAAAAAAAAAAAAAAAAAAAAACACAATTATAATTCTAAATCTAAACAACTCTACACTACTCCAAGGTCCATACATTAAATAAGTAATGTATTTCTGGTTAAGTAATTTTATTGGGTGCACTCAATTATGCCGATTCGGAGTTAATAGCTCTGAGAATCTAGCTCTATATGGTTAATAGAAATTACAATTAACCCATCAATGTTTCTGGTTTTTATACACAAACAATTTAATCAATTATGCTACATGATTACCTTATATGTTGTCTGGGAAAAAGTTTGCCATGCAGACTATGAATCATATCTTCATTGGTTATCTTTATCAGTTATATCACCTGTGTGTGTGTGTGTATATATATATATATATATATATATATATATATATATATATATATATATATATATATATATATACACACACCATACTGTAACGAGTTGAGTCATTCAGTGAAGTAAAACTTGGAGAAACCAGATGGGATTACAAACTGACCATTTTATTTTCTCACAAACTGATAGAACAGCAAATCCGTGTTAGGGGGCGGGGGATTCACGCCAAAATAATAAAATGTTCCCTACTCTCACTTCTCTATTGTTTTCTCACTCTCCCTCACTTCTGCTGTCCTCTTCCCCTCACATTTCCTTTCTTCACATGAACTCTCGTTCTCTGCTCTCCAGACTCGCTCTGGGTTCTTTCACTGCTTCACTGCATTACCTTCTCTCACGCCTCTCTCTCTCTGTCCCTCACAGTCTCACTTCGAAGTCTGCGCTCGTTCTCCTCCTCAAGGCTCATGCCCCTCTCACTTATAGCCTCAGGGAGGAGGGGGGGGTCCTGCCCCCTATACACACACACCATACGCACGCGCACACACACACACACACACTCTAACAGTGTTCCCTGTTCCCTTACAATACACATAATACCAAACAATACCTAAGCAACAAACAAGTCAAACAGAGTGTCCAGGACAACACAATCACAGGATCGTTACAATACTGTTGGATACCCCCATTATGATTAAAGCATATAAATTGTATAATGGCTATACCTATGACAAGAACATTTCTTAGGTCATTACCATGGACAAATGCAAACATAACCTTTCTTATTGTTTTCCTTAGATGGGTTTATGTTATTACCTTAATCCAGAGTGTGACCAGGCATAAACAAGCTTCAGGTTCTCGTGTTTTATTTTTTTTTCAGACAGTCAACAGGTTACAACTTTGCATGGGCAATGATTAAGGCCATAATGATCCAGGCAAACATGTATTCCTTTTCTAAGACATGCCACCAATACAGGCTGGAGTTACTCTTCTCCTTTTAGGTTCCAAATGTCACTTTTAGAAATTGACTATTACACGTACTGTACCATAGACACGATCTCTGAACATGGCTGTAATTAGCTATGAGGTCATGTCCTCGGTTGTCTTTTTTGCATCATCAATACTGATGCTTGTAAAAATTTGGCTAAAGTACAAAAGACGCCTTCATTTTCTCTGTTGGGTTGCTGTGTAGCATAGATTTGGAGGTTGAATAGTAAATACCAAGCAGTCATATATATATATATATATATATATATATATATATATATATATATATATATATATATATATATATATATATGCACTGCCAGCTATAGCTTGAAACCTAAGTTTGACCTTGGCAGAATGTCAGCTTTGTTTACAATGCTGTCTCTGAATGACCCTGTAGCACCACAATCAAGTACTCATAGTAATGTAAGTTAATGTTAATTGTGGTCAAATTGTATGAACATAGGAGCTTAAGATATCATTTGAAATTTCACCACTGGCCAGCACTGGCTTATCATGCTGGTTTAATGCTAGTTGAGAGTTTTCAAACCCTCTTTACTGTAATACAACAGTTTGCATGTGGAACACCTTAATTGCACACAGACGGACTTCCGTTCAACTAATTATGTGACTTCTAAAGACAACTGGTTGCACCAGAGCTTATTTAGGTGTGTCATAGCAAAGGGGATGAATACTTCTGCAATCAATTATTTTCTGTTTTATAGCTGTAATTAATTGAGAACAATTTGTAGATTTTATTTTTCACTTTGACATTATGGACTTTTTTTGTGTTGATCAGTGGCAAAAACTCCTAATTAATCTAATTAAATCTAATTAAAAACTAATTAAATCCATGTTGTAACACAATAAAATGTGGAAAAGTTCCAGGGGGGTGAATACTTTTGAGACCACTGTATGTCATAAATTTTGAGTGCAAAACACTACAAAATGAAAATACAATGCTTCAGCCCACATATCATATGCTTACAGCTGTCATTTTAATGCATTTACAAGTTTAATGTAAACAAGAACCTGGTGTTAATACATTAATACAATACAACTTTAAACACAACTGTTGTATTATCTTGAAGAAACAATTCTCATCGACTACCTTGTTGGGGTGGATCTATATATTTATGTCTGAGGTTCAAAAATGCAGTAATTCCATCACACATACACCTTATTATAACCCAGAAACTAAACCAATTTCCTCAAAGAATCGAGTGAGAGAATATTGTATTTGACTCAGCTGCGGTGCTTGGTTACCTTGGTAACCAAACCCTTTCATCTTGCAGCAATAAATTATTCTAAGGTTCTTTTGGTGAACCCGGTATATAACTTCTCCCATGTACCTCAGAGAAAATGATATAATAATTTCAAGCTCAATTGAGCCTCTAATTAGCAGCATACATTTTTCAGATTTCAGAAAGGCATTGTCTACAAAGTCACTATTAAAGTATACACATCCACATTTTTTTGTTTTTTCCATTAAAGGAGGACACACTCTATTAAACGGTGTTAACCAACTTACTAGCCTGCATGTAATTGGGGTGGAACCTGCATGCAAATTGTTTGGCGGCTTCACCTTATTTCTGAGTTGAAATTGTATGAAGTGCCAGGACATTTGAAATGACTTACCTAAAGCATTGTATAGTACGGGACACTCTGCAAATGTAGAAGCTTTAACCACCAGCTTAGACAATAAGGTAAGTACTGTGTACTGTATTTCAAACAAAAATATAGCGTGCCTCTATATCTGGTTTTAGTCAAGAATCGTATCGCACACCTATGTGCACAGGCCTTCTAAAACAGGAGTTTCAAGTCTTGTTCAAAAGGGACATATTTAATAAAACCACTAATTCACATCCCTTGTAATGATTCTGCAGTAGCAGGACACATCCTTCTAAAGTATTTCCAATCAGGTAGTCAGCACATGCAAAAGGAGCAAGAGCGCTTCAACCCTTAGGGGTGTAGTGTAAGCAATGAGCTCTAGAAGTGGGAACCTTTCCGATGTGTGAAGGAATTAAGCACTGATAATAATATAGGCCAAATGTGTTAATCTAACAGGAACTGAACTTATTCTGTACACTCAAATAAAATGAACAAAGTGGTTGATTTTATTCATCCATTCAATCTCGCTCCCCTGCTATCTCCAAGGACCCTGCTGTCGTGTGTGAAGAGCCTCTCCTGCTACCCAGACCAAGGGGAGATTTACTCATAAAAATCAACTACTACAGATACTTGTTACTCGGCACACCAAAAATAAAAGCGAAGCGATGCTATGCTAGAAAAGCTTAAGAGAAATTGTGCACACTTTCAGAATGGTCCTACAGTCTGTCAACAGAGTTATATGTCACAACCAGTTTCCTAAAATACATCTGCAAATGTGCGTTCACATATTCATGCACCACACTGGAATGTGGAAAAAAAAAAAAAAAAAAAAAAAAAAAAAAAAAAACATAAACAATTAATGCACCTTAAAAGAGACCTGCAGAAAAAAGAGAGACATTGTATTTGCTGTACAGACCCTTTTCATTGAAGAATACTCTATGGAGGCAATGCACACATTTAAAAGATATTTAGACTAAAGGAGGTGCATTACAGTAAATCTGTAGCAATGTGGCAATATTTCTTTAATTTGCTTTGGATATTTAGTATAAAACAGATGTAAAATATTTAAACAAGATTAGGAGCCTTTTATAATTTTCATCTTAAGCATGGCCAGTGCTAGGGGCATTAGTTAACTATGAGAATTTGAATATCCCTGCTGAAAAGGAACTGTGGACATCCCTGCTTAAAAAGTTTCACTAAGCACCGTGGAAGGCAATAATTGTAGACTTCCACAGGTCTGGATAAATCAAAATGGGAAGAGATGCCCCAGAGCCAGTGCAGGAAATTTGGGAAAATCACCCCCTTTTATCAAGCACCAAGACTACATGGACCTCTAAACTCACTGACTTTAATAAAGCAACCAGGAAATTTAAGGTGCAGCTGGCAATATCTGGGGAAGAAATAATATCCATATCATAGTCCATTTAGAAAGTCTTTATATTTTTTTATGACAGCAAAGAACAAATACAAAGCTTTACAATGTTACACAGAAATATCCAGGGTAAACAAGTGAATGAAAGGACCCACACACAGACTTTCAGGTAATACACAATATTTCCTAAAGAGTTCTAAAGCCACCCAGATCACTAGATTAGTCAACATACAGTGCTGTGAAAAAGTATTTGCCCCCTGTCTGATTTTTTTGCATTTTTGCACATTTTTCACATTGAATTTGGTCAGATCTTTTCGTGGCTTGTAGTAGTATATACAGGGAGTTTAAGAGAAAAAAATGACACCATTTTTCATTTGTTTGGTGTGCAAGGCAATCAAACATGCAATATTCAAGTGTGAAAAAGTTATTGCCCCCCTAGTTAACTCAACCCAATTAAAGTTATAGTTAGGGTCAACTGTTTGAATATTTTGGTTAACAATCAGGTCTGATTTGGGCCAGCCCTGCCCAATATAAATCTGACTAACTGCTACCCTTACCATCAGAATGAAGTTGTCAGCACACAGGTTCTAGAGGCACATCATGCCACAATTAAAAGAAAGTCCTGAAGACCTCCGGAAAAAGTTGCTGATGCCTATCAGTCTGGAAAGCCATTTCTAAGGCCATGGGGACTCCACCAAACCACAGACAGAGCCATATTGTCCAAACAGAGAAAGTTTGGGACAGTAGTGAATCTTCCCAGGAGTGGCCGTCCTGCCAAAATCTCTCCAAGAGCAAGGCGTAAAATCGTCCAGGAAGTCACAAAGAACCCTCGGGTAAGGTCAGTGTTCATGACACCACCGTCAGAATGACACTGGGCAAAAATGGGATTCATGGCAGAGTAGCAAGGCAGAAACCATTGTTACCACTGAAGAACATGAATGCTCATTTCAAGTTTGCCAAAAAGCACCTGGATGATCCTCAAGAGTTCTGGAACAATGTTCTATGGACAGATGAGTCAAAAGTGGAACTTTTTGGCCAACATGGGCCTCGTTATGTCTGGCGAAAACCAAACACTGCATTCCACAATAAGATCCTCATACCAAGGGTCAAGCATGGTGGTGGTAGTGTCATGATTTGGGGATGCTTTGCTGCATCAGGACCTGGACGACTTGCCATCATTGAAGGCCACCATAAATTCCGTTCTGTGTCAGAGAATTCTATAGGAGAATGTCAGGCCATCCGTCCGTGAGCTGTAGCTGAAGCTGGTTCACGCAGCAAGACAATGATCCGAAACAAACAAGCAAGCCTACATCAGAATGGTTGAAGAACAAGAAATTTAAAGTTTGGAATGGCCTAGTCAAAGTCCGGACCTAAACCCCATTGAGATGTGGTGGCAGGACCTGAAATGAGCAGTTTATGCTCGAAAACCCACAAATGCCACTGAGTTGAAGCAGTTCGGCATGAAGGAGTGGGCCAAAACTCCTCCACGGCGCTATAACAGACTGATCAATAACTACAGGAAGAGTTTGGTTGCAGTTATTGCTGCTAAAGGTGGCGTAACCAGTTATTGAGTCTAAGGGGGCGATTACTTTTTAATTCAATAAGTATCAACATTTTGTGTTATTTGTTCACTCATGGTCCCTTTTATCTAATATTAGATTTTGGATAAAGATCTGATAACATTCAGTGTCAGAAATATGCAAAAATGCAGAAAATCAGACAAGGGGCAAATACTTTTTTCACAGCACTGTACATGCTGTATTTGTCAAGTAAAATTATAACCTTTTCAATTACTAATTCTGTTAAAATTTTATTTAAATTTATTTACCCTGCACACTCCACTAGTTTCAGTCTCTCTTACTGCCCACGACTTGCAGCTCCACCAAGCAGGACAGATCACAGTGTCTATTATGGTATGCCTTGGCAGTGGCTAAGAACAGTTCTGTTATTTGAGATTAGAGGTAAAAAATATTCATGCATAATGTGGGTCATTACATTTTGCAGGAGTTTTTCAAAATTTATATTTTTTTTATATTCCAGCAGTTAATCTATTTATCTTTCTAAAAGTTTTTCATTTTATAAAAGCAGATTGTGTTATTGTAGTTGGGGGGGTGTGGGGGGGTAACAACCCTCACACCTGATCAATTAGAAAATGAGGATACTGTGTATCAATTTCCAGATAAGGATGAATGCATGCAAAATGATGTAAATCGTCCTTAAGCCTGATTAGTCCATCTCTCTCCTTCAGCCCTCCCTTAGGTTGCCTTTAAGTGTAAGCAACTCAAGATACATTCTATACATAATGAAATACAGTTAAGGTTAGGTTGGCTATACCCTTACAGAATACACTTGACAAATATATTTAACATTATGAGCAACTGCAACACAGTAGATTTGAAATAACTATGTGCCAATACAGTAACACACTAGTACTGCAAAAATTAATCAGTGTATTGTTTGGCTCACTTTATTTGATATCACTATTGGTAACTCATATCATTATGGCTGCCCTTGTGCAACAGAACCAATGTAACACAATATGATGGCTGTGTCACTGCATAGAATAAGTTAATATCTCTATATGGCTAGGGATCACATTTGCGTATTAGAAGCTTTTTGGTATTTGAGATGGAATACTTAATTCTACTGGGCTTTAGCAAAACTACACCTCAACATTTCCAAGCGAGTTCCTATTTCTCCAGCATACATTCACGTACTCTCGTGGCCAATTATACAGCTTCGAGATTTCAGTTAACATTATTGTTATTATTATTATTATTTGCAGATGCCTTTATCTAAGGTGACTTACAGAGACTATAGGGAGAAATGTTCGAATTGGAAAAGAAAATGGGATCTTGGCTGAATCCTTTTTTTTCTTGTGTCAGAAATATGTACATATGTACACAACATATTTACTTTGATTTTTAGTCAATTTTTTTGTCAATTAGGCAAATGGATCTGTAACTAAACTGTGCCAATTAACAAGATTAGTGTTGCATGAATCGATTTATAAATATGTTGAAAATTCAATTGATTATTACATTGGTCATTACAATTAAACTAATTTGGCAATCCAGTTAAAGTAACTGAGAGCTGGTGAAAAGTTAACAAAATATATATAACTTTTGTTTATGTATGTATCTTTTTCAACACAAGCAATCCGCATTCATGACATAAACCATCACAGCATGCAATGTATGTGTACACTTCCCATCTTCATTGCCCATTGCTCACAGTCATTTGGCTGTATTAGGTGGTCTTTATATTATAGGAAAATACATCTTTAGAGATGATATTGTGTGAATCTGATATAAAATTAAAAACAGGACAAGTTCAAATGCATTTAAATGTTCTTAACTGTGAAACTAATTTTGTTGCAACATCAGATTTGATCCCGTTATCAGTTCAATTTACAGATTACAATCTAAAAAATTATTAAACAGTTCAAAGATCATCTGTGTAGAAACAAATATGCCTGAAGCTGTACCTTTCTCTGAGTGGTTTGCATGTGGACTATTTTTGGGTTGTCTCCAACAAAGCCATTTGGAGATACTGATTCTGGCAGCTGGAAATTCTCAATAGAAATAAATTGAAACTTAGTAATAAAAGTAGGCAAATATTCAGAGAAGTCGTTGTCATTACATTATAACTGGGGCTGACATAGTCCCAATTCAATGTTGCTTAGAAAAAAAAAGGACAGATAAGTTCATATCTTGTCAATTCTACACTAAACATGCACCTTTTTCATATTTTTCTAAGAATGACTTTGTGTGATATACAGGACCCACAGCACACTTGAATAATAGTATTCAATATAGTAGGGGTGTGCCAAGTACACGGATCATAGCATCAAGTGATCATGTGATTATGGCAATTTGGCCGAGTATGAAGACTACACAAGCAAAATAACCCTTTTACTCGTTATTTGTTGTTTACTCGTCTTTATTGAACAATGCAGAAGTCAGTTCTTCTTAATCCAAACTTTTTTTTTTTTTTTAAATAAACCCAAAAACACTGTTTGGTTAGTTTCGAAATTAAAATACAATGCATTTGAAGGCATTTCGGTTTCTGACAGGGTACAGATGCAGTGTGCATTATACAAATTGCGTGCATGTTTAGTTTGAAAGTATTAAGTGATTTGCATTTCTTCACTGATGTAAATTACTGTAAAATGAATAAAAAATAAGCTTAATCTGGATATGGCATTCATTTGCAACATATACAGTGCTTCATAATTAAAGTAATGGCAATTTGCATGTGCTAAATTGTTTAACATTAACCTAAAAAAGCATTCTAAGGTTAAGTGTTATGAGCAAAAATAATTCTTATTGCCATGTTTACACTTCCCTAGGCATTAATTACTTTGATATAATTAAAGGTTCCAATTACTATATTATTGGATTGCAGTTGTATAAGTGTTTTTATTTGCATTTAATGAGCATGGAAATCTAACTATTATTGCAAATTATGAAGTGACATTTCATGCATCCTTTGTGAAAGTATTGCTTAGATGCCATGAAAGTAATTTTAATGCATCTGGTGGTGAGTGTAGTGCAACATGACCAGATTCAAACCTTTCATCCCATGCTCTGATCTAATTACTTTCCCACTGCCTAATTTGTACTAACCCTCCTCTTGACTAAAATTGAACATGAGCTTTAGTGGCTAGAATAAAATTCAAGGATGTTTGGTGATTAAAATACAGTTTTTCATTCATAATTCAAGTATTTTATGTCACTAGTGATTAACCTAGAAATTCAATTACACAAAATCGGACATAAAGCAACAATGATTTGCATCCTTTACTGTTAAAGATGCTGCAAGCAATCTATGCTAATCTTTAATTTGCATATTAAAACAAAGCCAAGCCTGACACAGAAATGTGAGATCCTATTGTTCTATCCTACAGTTGCCTACATGTGTGAATTCCAGATGGTACACTTGAAATAAGAAAACAAAGCCCCCAAAGAAACTACGGCAACAATACTTTAAGCTGAAGCCTAAAAGTAGTTAAATACTGTAATCAAATCTAAAACCAACGTAATGGAAAATAACACAAGGCAGAGTGATGTGACTAAACAAATTAGTTATTCCTCTAAACTATGGGTACCAATTCTGGAATATTTTGTATAAATTGAACAAAGAGATCATTATTACTTCAGTTCAGCTCATTTCGAGAAACAAGCATTCATTGATTCTGCAGCAGCAGCAGCAGTTGTGATGTATAGTTCACCCCAAGTCTCAGTAAGTCCCTTTGGATAAAAGCATCTGTTAAATGACTAAATAATAATATAATAATAATAATAATAATAATAATAATAATAATAATAATAAATCTTATAATTTATCACATAAAATGACCCAGACAGAAAGAGGGTTAAATTAAACCATAAAAGCATAAAACCTACATATTTGTACTCTATACTGTATTGCAATGGAAAAGAAGGGTATTACCCTCGTAAAAACCTAAAAGTCAGTCTTGAATGGCTTGTATTTGCATTTTCTTTGGCCTTGTTTCTGTACTGGTAGGTACCAAGATAGCCAAACATAGCAGTCACATAAAGTTTATGACATTTCTTTTCATATAACGTTTTGACATTCACGGTTAGAGCAGAGGAAACAGAAATGACTGTTAGTAAGACAGTCCGAGGGAGTGATGCTTGGCCAAAGATAGAGGCTCAATCAAGGTTCATTTCGGTCCCCCAAAGCCGGGAAAAAGCTCCCACAAGGAATCAACAACAGAAAGAAGGGTTAATCTGGGACTGGGCACTGAGAGCGTAAAGCGGGCCATGTCCCTAGTGAAGGAAGGACAGCACCTCACATGGTGAGGTAGAAAAGCACATGAGCTGCGAAAGCATAGTGTGGCAGGGTGACCCTTCTGACTCACTCGCTGAGAACCCCCTAAAGCGAGGTCAGGGTATTGTAGCAACCTGAGGTCGGGGGAGTGAATCCACACCCCCCCCCCCCCCCAAAAGGTGGTGGACCCCTCATTCCCAGCAGAGACCCTCACAGTGAGCCAAACAATAGTCACGCCAGTGCATAACATACAAGAAACAGCTGAAAAAATATGGGAAAGGAAGGGACATACATGACAAACTGGAGAGGTAAAAATAGTGTTAGTGCGGTATGGATATGTAATTACCTGCCACTCAGTGGAGAGGAAAAAAACATTTCTAGAAGGGGAAAACCTCTGGTGGCCCCAGCGGTCAGGTAGCCCCTATTCCAGGCATGCTAGCTCGTCATTGATGGCTATTGCTATGTAGGTAGGGCATGAACTGATGTATGAATCGACTGCAGAAGAGGACCAGCGCCCCATGCACCTTGACCTGATGGAGATCGATGTTGGTTCTGGCTGCGGAAGTAGCTGCTCGATCCAAAAAGAATGGGGAGGAAGCCGGTTATTCAGAGATTTGGGTGTCACAACTCGTCACTCTCTTAATAGTGGAACTCCTTAACTCATAATCAAGACAGATTTTCAGTCTCGTACTTCATCTCTCACCCTGTATTAAAGTTTGTAGTATTTGAAAGGATGAGCGGACATATGACTAGATTTCTGAGGAAGTCAAGCAGAAATGGCTGCCACGATCCGAGTATTGGAGGCAAGCTGGAGCATTTGGAGCTCTGAAGGAGGGCAATTGCAGTTTTAAACAGTAAACTAAAGTAACTTTTGCCTGTTGCAACAGTAAGCAGATCTGAAGAGGGAGCCGAGATCTGCTGTAGTAATGAGCGATTAAGGGTAGAGGGCAGGATCTGCTGAGCGGTGCAGTTATGAGGAAATAAACAATGGAGTGCTTCAGTAGCGTACAGTGGCCCAGCTGTAAAAGCAGAGATCTGCTGAGCAGTTATATGAACTAGTGAATGGTGGACTGCCATCGTATTGTGAGGTGGCCAGCTGTAGAGCGCAGAGAGCTACTTAATGTGAATATTGGACTATGAGTGTTGAGGCGGTTTAGATGGAGCTGAAGATAGGGCTGGCTTCGGGCAGAGATGAAGAATGCGAAGATATAACCTGAGAATGAAGAATGCATTGCTCTGAGGCTGCTGTGAAACCTACTGATTTGATTAGGAGCAGACTATGAGTGTATTGTCCATTGTAGAGTAGGAGGGCACCATGACTAAAATGTTGATAAAGTAGGACATGGTTTCCTCCGACGTGCGTCTCACATCTATGAAATCTTAACTTCTGAAGTAAAATTGGTCCTGACTTGAAAATACATGACTTAAGCAATGAAAGAGGACCCGCTAAAATGTACAGAACTTGTGTGTTGTACTGCCCTCCAGAGGTTATGATTAAAATAAAACTGTTGACTTGGGAAAGTGATGCAGGGTAGAATATTTGATTATTGTGATTAATAGCCCTTGCGATTGGAATGTTTATCCCAAATGCTCTGATGCTGTATCGTGATTGTATTTTTGGACAAAGGGAGGTAGAATGCACCAAAGCCTGCGAACTCTGCTCACGAAACGCTGAAAATGCAGTTAAAAGATTACTAAAATCAGGGTAAGACCGAAAGGGTAAGACCGATGTTTATCTGCTGCTGAGATGGCAGCGGATTTAGCAGAGAATGTTTTAATAGCACTCATAGAACATATTACCCCTGTATCTAACAAGGCTCGATAATGTAGAATAAATATTGATCCAGCTCTTGATGGTGGTGTGGAACTTAATGTTGTGTGACTTGGTGTAACACTGATATCTTTACCGTTGATTATTTATTTGGTAAAAGACTGTTTAAATTATGTTTCCAGTTGGAGGAAATGGATATCTCCTAATATTTGCTTTCGAATGTTTGAAGAGAGTGTGGTGCCTAATGGTACAGGCTGAAAGAGAACTGGATACAACTGCTGATGCTAAAATGTAATCGGGCTATGCTTGATGATTCCTTGCAGTGTGAGATGGACTGTTGGGATAGATAGCAAGATAGGGGAAAAACTGCCAATAAAACGATAGTGATACTGGATCCCACTAATGTGTGATTTAATTGTGCCTGGAACCAGATGGAGAAAGTCTCTTGCATGTGCAATTAAAGCAAGGATCCAATCTTGATTGAATGGATAGGAAAACTGAAAGCAGTTACAGCCTGTGGTGCAAGACAACCCTGTGGATGGAACACCTGCAATGGGTCTGGAGCTGCTATTACAATGAGCGTGCGTAATTATAAAACCTCTGAATCCTCGAAATGAGGCATCTGTGAAAAAGGACGAGTTATGGGGGCTGAGATGTAGTCCATAAAATAGTGAAAACCCGTTCCAGTTTTGAATTAATAATGCACACATTTTGATGTCTTTCCTCGATTGTGTGGATATGCTTTTCTGAGCTTCCTTGGTTGATGCTGTAGAAAGGAGAGACACGAAATGAAGGCTGTACCCCTGGGATGATGCGAATTGCTTAACTGAAATGGTCCAGTAAGGATAGCAGATTCCTTTTTTTTTTTTTTTTTTTTTTTAGAAATTAAGTTTCTGAGGTTGCTAAGTGCAAGTTATTGAGAACGTGCAATGATACATTATATTTCACTTTAGACCATGGCAGTGAAACTGGAAGTGTACAGGATGGGAAAACCCAGTACGAATAGCAATATAAAGCCATTCAAAACAGTTTTCAAAATAAACTTGACAAAACAACAACTTAGCCATATCTTTAGTACTTGAAATTAGTCTTAAAATAGAACTGTACTTGAAAATTTTTTTTCAGAAAATAAATTAATGAGCTGGAAAATAGCTTTGAGAATCTAGCCGCTAATATTGCAAAAGTATCAAAACTATAAGCCATATGTGGTCGCTGGATTTCTCACTACAGAAGCATGCTATGGACCACTGAGGGAGCTGATACCAGATTGTAAGTAGGAACGTCAAGCGGGGGGACCATAAGTGACAATGTGGGGAAGCTATAAAAAAGGCTAACAAGATGCTCGGATACATTGTGAAAAGTGTTGAATTTAAATCAAGGGAAGTAATGTTAAAACTGTACAATGCACTAGTAAGACCTCATCTTGAATATTGTGTGCAGTTCTGGTCACCTCGCTATAAAAAAGATATTGCTGCTCTAGAAAGAGTGCAAAGAAGAGCGGCCAGAATTATTCCGGGCTTAAAAGGCATGTCATATGCAGACAGGCTAAAAGAATTGAATCTATTCAGTCTTGAACAAAGAAGACAACGCGTCGACCTGATTCAAGCATTCATAATTCTAAAAGGTATTGACAATGTCGACCCAAGGGACTTTTTCAGCCTGAAAAAAGAAACAAGGACCAGGGGTCACTAATGGAGATTAGACAAAGGGGCATTCAGAACAGAAAATAGGAGGCACTTTTTTACACACAGAATTGTGAGGGTCTGGAATTCCCCAGTCATGTCGTTGAAGCTGACACCCTGGGATCCTTCAAGAAGCTGCTTGATGAGATTTTGGAATCAATAAGCTACTAACAACCAAACGAGCAAGATGGGCCGAATGGCCTCCTCTCGTTTGTAAACTTTCTTATGTTCTTATGTTCTTAAGTGTTCAACTGAGACAGCCGCCATGATTGGAGTAGTGAAAACTGGCTTGATAGAGACCTGTTTGTCCACATCCTTGAGCCGCGTATTAGTTGAAGAAAATGAGATGGTAAAGGGGTGAATGAGGGACTTCATGTCCTCAAAAATGCTGTTTATGAAGCTGAAGGGTGGGATCGTTTTTGGCTGCGCTGGGAGGAGAAAGTGACATGACAGGAGCGGAAGGCGGTGCTGCTGCCTGTCCTGCAGCTCTGGGAGCGAGTTTCCGGAAATAAGCTTGAGAAGCATGGAACATGGTGTAGTAGATAGAAAAGGTACAATAAATATTGAACAACATACTATAGCTTCCAGCTGGAATGTTGATATTGTTGTCTTGTAGGTTTTTTTTTTTTTTTTTTTTTTTTTTAAGAGAGGCCAATACTTGTAAAGTAGCTGACCCTGCTGCGGGGTGTTTTGATCTCCATAATGCCGCGGCAGTGGGTCTGGTTGCTGGGAGAAACTGTATTAGAAGTAGACGGTACTGAGTTTCCATTGGAGAATAAATGAGATGTTGCTGAGGAGAATCCGGCAGGGAGGATTCCTGATCTAAATTGGAGTCGGTTCACGCTGAAAATTAAGATTTTAAAATTTAAATTTTGCGCAGTGAACTGATCACAGCGAATGCAAGAATGTGAAATGCTAGACAGAGAAGGAGTGTGAGATTGGGGTTTAAATAGGTTAATGATGTTAAACATTAATTAATTAATCAGCCCAGCTACCACCCCCAGAATTTTGCTCTAAGGCTAACATAAGTAGTCACACCAGGGCGCTTCAGCTAAATTAAGTCTGGTATTTGCAGATTTAATCACAAAACATGGCCTCCCTTCGTGCTTTTCAAAGTACATATACATTTGACACATAAAATAGAGATGGAAGTTAAAAGTGAAAAAATGCTTTCTTTGTTAATTTACTGACTAGGGACCTCTGCTGTGAAAGACACCAAGAGTTAAACTTCCTTTCAACAGCAACACCCTTCATCTTTACACAGCTGAGCAGCAAGAAAAAGGGAATCTTAATCCTTTTTTATAAAGTAGATACAATGAAAAGAAATGCTGAGGATGCAGAAGAGGGATTGAAATGCTTTCTGCCACAGGCACATCTGTACGCCCTGCTTCTGTTGGTATGAAATTTGACTCCTGCTGATTCAGTATGAAGTGTTAGTCGGCACTGAAAGATACCTTATCTATTTTTTTTATTTTATTTTACAGAGCCACAATCATATAATGGGTAGATTAAGGAAAAACAAAATAATAATGACAATAATAATTTTATTTCATGGTAGATTTTGCGTTCCCTCTTAAATCATGTGGAGGTTTGCAATGAAAGCATGTTCTTATGAAGTTCTTTCAGGGCTTTGAAAGATTCTTTTTACAAATGCGTTTTGTTTTATGTAGAAAAAAAATTAGCAAATGGCTGGAACACGTAAGGCAGCATTCAGTGTCAAGCACTGTATCAGATTAACAATTGTATTTAGTTATTACCAACAATTAACAAATGTCCATTTGCTATTTGCAACATACCAAATATCTCAAAGATGATAGGCACTGTGAGAACTATAAACTATCCCATTGAGACACTGCAAGCAGTTCAGTCTGCTGAGACACTTTACCACAGATGGAAAGGGAAAACAAACAAACAGTACTTCAGTTTGACATACCAGTAGCAAACAGAAGCCACCCTCCTGGCTGCCAGAGCTAATCAAATTTAATTGGCTCAATACTAACCTGAAATCAAGCCAAAGCAGATATGTTTGCCTAGGTCTGCTTCTTCATAATACACTGCAGGTTAATCAAATTACTGCAGATGACACTACCACTCAAGACCGGTAAATTAATGATATATTTTTTTCTATATGCTGAACTTTTTAACGCAAACAACGTTCTATTATTTATTAATGGACCGAACTTCCAAAAAGTTACATTTGAGAAAGTCATTGCAAATACAGCAGTATACTACCTAAAACAAAAAAAACAACTGTTGCCACCATCAAATCACATTTCTGAAGATTTCTTTTTTAATACCTTTTTTTTATTTCAATCAATTTTCAGTTTTCATGCTGGTTGGCTGTGTGGGACTTTTAACAATAGAACCACCACGGCAGTCATTTTGACGGTTTTCACTTTTAAAGTTTAAATTACTCTGCGTGTGTGAAAGATATGCGGTTGTCCGTTCTTGACTTTTCCTAAATACATGTATTAAATACCCTAATGGCGTTTGAAAGGCAGGATTGCAAAAATAAATAGTTATAGTCCCGCCTACCAGAGCAGTCATTTTGACTGCCTTTTACAATACATGTTTTTATTTGAATATAACTTTATATACAAGCTTGTTGTTATAACCTGGCAGACATCAATTATTTCAATGTTTACTAGGAATACACCAGGGAAAATATCAGTAGGAGAGACTGCATCTTGAAGCTAGCCACAATGCTTTGGCAGAAACATTTCCATCAGAAAACTACAAAGCAGCAGGCTGCTGCAGCTCAGCCTGGATTCTGTGCTGCACCAAGTGACATGCAAGAGAAAACATATGATACTTACATTTTAAAATTCGTTTTTTCAGTTTTGTATGTACATATACCTGTGTACATGCTAGTTTCTTTTGAAACACATATTTTCTTATAGTTTTTCATTTGTTGTAGTGTTTAATATGTTGTCAGTTAAAAATAACCCTTTTTATGTTTAATTGTTCATGTAAATACAACGTTTCGGCTGTGCAGATGTTTGATATTATCAATCAATCAATATTTATTTTATATAGCACCTTTCATAGTGGACCACCATTACAAAGCACTTTACAAGATAGTGAGGAACAATGCATAATACATTAAATACAGTGAAAAACAGGCCATAGTACATTAAATACAAACAGTACAAAAAAAAAAAAAAACTATAAAAAAAGCTGTTTACTGGCTGAAAAACACATAGTACCTTTTTCTTTAATACGACTGATAACACACACACAGTCAGGCTCTTCACTTAGCAGCGGCCCTGAACAGACTACCTAAATACACAGCACCGAGCTCTAACTTACAATAATCACCATGTGCAGGGGATAATTAATAATCAAACAATTAACAAAACAATTAGATAAACGTGTTATGCAGGGAGGATATTAACCCCCTCCCTGCTGTGTTACACACTCTGACTCACACCTCCCCTAAAACAGAACCACCCACCCGCAAGTCCCATCTTCACCCTGCTTCTTGGGTGAACTGGAGGGAGGGTCGGATCCTTTACCGGCACTGGCAGGTAGGGATTGTGACCCTGTGATGAGGGACCCTACCAGGCTGACTGGGGCGACTGCAGCAACAGCCTGGGAACAGGCGGCTGCAGCAGCGGGCAGAGGTCTGCCACTGGTCCGCGGTACCTCTTGCTCCCTCGGCTTCCCTTCCTCTGGCTCCGGGAAGGACTCCCCCACTCAGGGCACAGCACCACGTCCTCTGGTGTAGGAAACCGCGAGGCTTCTCTCACGGGGCTGTAGACGGCAGTGCCTCTCTTGCCTGCTCCCACTTGTGGTGCAGCAGCCCTAGCTCTGTTGGCTCTCGCTCCCTTGTTTGCAACAGGGCCAACCCCAGCTCTCTCTCCTATCTCTCGTTCTGTTCTAACTGAGCAGCAGTTTTCCTGTTGATCCTAACAATCTCTTCAGTGCTTTTTATTCTCTCTTTCTCTGGGTCTTTAGGGAAGCCCACACATGCTGCCACCATATGTGATCGAGCGATCACTCACAGAACGTTCGTTGCCCCTTTAAATGCAAGACCCAGGACACAGAAATGGAATTTCAAAAGCGTTTGCGCACTATTTTTAATAAACACACAAAAAACAAAATAAACAAAAATAAACACCTAGCTCCTTTTTGAGCACTGACTAAACAAACACTGGAGCCTATTCTAATAAACCAGGCAGCTAAACTGTTTACCGGCTGAAAAACACACAGAAAAAGAACACATAGTACCTTTTTCTTTAATACGACTGATAACACATACAGTCGGGCACTTCACACAGCAGCAGCCCTGAAAAGACTACCCAAATACACTGCACTGACAATAATCACCAGGTGCAGGGGATAATTAATAATCAAACAATTAACAAAACAATTAGATACACGTTATATATATATATATATATATATATATATATATATATATATATATATATATATATATATATATGCTTGTGTGCAGCCGGACTACTATAGCCATCCGATATTATTTGTTAATATATAGTCACATGAATGGGGTTAAAATTCCCACTCATGAAAAAACCTCGTGCAGAAGGTGACCCTCTCCCATTGATTAATTGTTGCTAATTGGGAAATGGTCACTTGTACAAAAGGGTGTTTGACAGTGGAGAACAAGTGAGGAGTTAGGAGGTAATAGCAAATTCAAAGTAAACAATTGCTATACGTGCTGGCTCAAAACCAGCACAATACTTGTTTGGTTCAATTTGTTTGTTTGTTTGGCCAACATGCTCTTTTGTTTTGTGTTTGTTTAACAAAATCCATTTCAGCCATACCTTTTATGGTTTGTGTTGATTCTTCCTGGTCTGTGACGTCAACACACCTGCGCACTGCAACCACTCTGCCACAAGATAATAAGAGATATCGGGCTTAAAGAGCATTGAAAGCAAGAGAGAACAAGTGGGTCTTGATGGTTGATTTGAAGCGAGCGACTGTGGGAGCTACACGCACTAAAGCTGGGAGAGAGTTCCAAAGAGTCAGGGTCATGAAGCTAAAAGAGTGCTCTCCGAGTGTGGTGCACTTTTGCTTGGGTATAACAAGCAAGACAGTCAGAGGTTGGAGAGATTCTCTGGACCTAGATGATGAAGGGCTTTGTAGGCAAGGAGGAGAATTTTGAAAGTAATCCTGAACTTTACAGGTAGCCAGTGCAGCTGGGCAAGATAGGACATAATGTGAGCATGTTATTTCCATCTGGTAAGGACCCTAGCAACGACATTTTGAACCAGCTGCAATCAGTTTATGGCACCTGACGGAAGACCACCATAGAGAGAGTTGCTGTAGTCGAGGCAAGAGGAGACAAATGCATGACAGAGTATCTTTGCATCTGGGAGGGAAAGGTAGACGGACCTTTGAGGTGTTTTGGAGGTGGTAGAAGGAGGATTTGGACTACTGAGGAGATTTGGGCATCAAAGGAGAGGTTATTATCTAGAAGTACACCAAGGCTTTGTACAGTGGGGGAAGGCAGCAGCAGACAGTTTCCAAGGTTCAAGGCAGCAGTATTGAGATTCTTGAGTTTTAGATCCTACTAGAAGAAGTTCAGATTTGTTTGTGTTGAGCTGAGGAAAATTGGCAGATATCCAGTTCTCGATGTCTTGGATGCAAGCTGAGAGCGGAACATGATGTGCTTGAATAAAACTTTTGAGTTGTAGCCAATAGTTTGTCTGTCATTTTAATTGAAATATTTGCATACCTGACCTGACGATCTCCACAAATATCATAATTTCAAACATACGCTATTGAAACTAAGTATCTTCTGTGTAGAGTCTATTTGTGATTTCCAGTTAAAATGTAAATGAATAAAGAAAAATCACTCTCAATTAATCATATCTCATTTACTTCCTGTCCTAATAATCCAACACTGCATGATTTAAAAGACAACAGGTTTCTTCAAAACTTTGCTACCATAAATAGCCAAACATTAAGATGCTCTTGCAATTTTGCATTATCATTTTGAACAAAAGAAGTCAAGTACGACTGACTTGGCCCAGCTACAGGATGAATACATCCCTTTTCAGGGTGCAGCTGCAGAGATGAATTTCCCATCTTTCTGCTGCCATATTTCAGTAGCATTTTGCAATATTTACATTGTACAAAGCCACATGGACTTTTATTATCGCTGAATACAACAGTGCTGTAATTTTCCCAAATAGTTGATTTAGACATACCCTTTCGAGCAAGAGAACATTCCACTTCTACACATTCTCCTGTTGATGGCTTTTTTTATTACTCAATCAGCCTCAATATTTTTAATGTAGAGAATCTTTCCTTCGTTCACATTGTTAGTTAACTGACGTGCATGCTAGAAGTCCTCGCCACTCACAGCAGCACTTCACTTTCATGAAATATTTTTAGACAAGAAAAAAAAGAAGCAGGAAATTAGTTTTAGGAAGCACTTGCACACACAGGAAGAAAACAATCGTCACTGAACATAAAAAACAGCATAATGAACTCACTGATAACACACTTACCCGAGCCTGAACTAAAATATACAAACTACACTCAACCCGACCTGACCCGACCCGAATCTGACACTTCGTGTTGGGCTCGGTCAGGTAACAAGGCTCTACTTGTATATTGATTATGATTCTCAAACTGACAGTGTTATTACAAATATTTAGATAGTGGCTGCGTATAACTAGGAAAGTAGCCTTAATAGTGGATACACACTAATACAAATACATAAATAAATCTGCAAGTAAGTATCTGCAAGTTTGTAAATAAGTGGAAAGTACTGTATTGGATTTCCGTTTCAGGTACTATAAATGTAATATACTTTAAGAAAATGCTCTTAGACTAATTAATTTCCCAAATATCATTATGCTACTGTACATGCATATTTCAATTGCAATTGATCATCAAACATACCTAAAGTATATTATTTGCAGTTCAATTTTAGTATGATAATCTTCTATTACTATACGTCATACAAACAACTAATATATGACTGGCTTCTTGTAAAATATTTACTATCTACAACCTGACTGTATTATCCACAATGCTGTAAACAAAATTTAGTAATTTTTGCAGTTTATTTGGCTGATAAGTGGCTTCTCAGGATGTATATATCTACTGACAATCCTTGGACCTGACAGCAGAACTTAATTAATCCATTTAATGTATTGTTCAGTTCTCTTGTAAAAGCACCTTGCTTTTAAAATGAGCCCTTTGCTCATTTTGAGTTACAGAAGTAAATGTACGACTTACACTCAATACAATGATAGTTTAAACCCTCTGTTCCCTTTCAATTCGAATAACAACCATTACCGAATGGGAAGAGCCTCTCTGACTGTCAATCACTGAGCATATATAAAAAAGCTGCCCTATCAGGGCCAAGCTGTAAGGGGGAAGTCCCTCCCACCTCCTGTTGAAGAGAGACATCCTTGAAATTGCACATCAGCATTTTCTCTCTCATCTCACTGAGACAGGTCATAGATAGCTTTTGCTTTCTGGTACCGAATTTGGCTGATTTGTTTGGTGTTTTTGACCAAATAAATTTATTGATCCACGGTAAAGTTATGCTCTCGAGCATTGGTGAGAGTGCTTTTGCCTAATTCGCGCGTCAGTTTTCTGAACTCTGTGAGCATGCTTGCCTCACTGTCACAAGACAGGATTCTCGAGGTGGCTACCATCAGCCCCAACAACCTATGATATTCTTTGACCTGTTGACCTGGGTGGCAGATGCGATACGCTTGGCATATGAACAGACGGACTCCCTGTTACCGGGGGACATTACGGCCCATTGTCCTAGAGGCCAGGCAACTTCGTGGGCTTTCCTTCATGGCGCCTCCTTGGATGAGTTATGCAATGCTGATACATGGACAGGTAGTCAGACATTTGTATGTTTTTACCACCCTGATGTTCCAAACTGAACGAGACCCTCTCTGAGCTCTACAGTGTTGCAGGTGGCATGCTCTTAGACGTCATGTGGGCTCTGAGGCTATCGCCGTGAGGCTGTACTGTCGGTAATCTGGAGCCACGACAGCTTTGGTACAGCTTTCCCATTCGGTAATGCTTGTCATTCGAATTGAAAGGGAACATTAGGTTATTACCATAACCCTGGATCCCTGAAAAGAGAATGACAACCATTACCTTTGAGGTCGTGTCCCCAGCTGACCTCTGTTTTTGAAAGAAAATGGTGATGTTCTACTGTGAGGACGTATCCTCTTCAACAGGAGGGACTTCCCCCTAAAAGCAGTGCCCTGATAGAGCAGCTTTTTTATATATGCTCAGTGACCGACGGTCAGAGAGGCTCTTTTCATTCAGTAATGGTTGTCATTCTCTTTTCAAGGAACCAGCTAAGAACCTAACGTAATATCTAGCTATTCACACTGGACATTCTTACAAAAATTATTATTATTTCTAATATATTATATATATATATATATATATATATATATATATATATATATATATTTCAGGGGACTGTATCTGACTAAGCATGTCAAATGTAATCCTTGTGTTGACATGTTTATATTGAAGTTACCCACAACAAAAAAAATGGAACAGCAATCATAGTATCAGTACTTGGTCTGAGCAGCGCAATTCCTAGTTCACAAAAACCTGACTGTCAGATAAAAAAATACTTCCCTCATGTTGGAACATTTTATTTAGATATAAATTAATTTTTGGTCTTAGAATACAACTCACATAATGGGTTAAAGATTAAGCCAGATTTTGGTTAAATATCTACTTATACAGTACAAATTAGAAATAACACAGGTTTCTAATGGACAATTGGACAATTAACCAAGTGATAACAGATCTGTGTCTTTTTCTAATTGGTTTAAGGAAAAATGATGATGCCATTGAGAGACAGCATTTAAACTGAGAATACTGAAATGTTCTTGGTATTGCTTTGAACTGTGATACCTGCAAACCGTTGTCACCATGTAACCTTTAAGACGTCTGGTTGTAACTTTGAAACTCAGAAATTATATCTTCAATAAACTACACTTATCTGGACTCGAAAAGAAGAAGCCCGTGAATTCTCTTTCATTTCTTCTTTTATTTCCTATTTCAACACCTCACAAAACCAAATGGTGGTCCTTTTGAGTTTAAAAGAAAAAGAAAAAAAATCACTTTTAACCCTTTGCAGTCCTACGTCGGACCAGGTCCGACATTACAATTTTCCTTTCCACTCTACTGTCGGATCCTGTCCGACATCATCAAAAAGACATAAAGCACAGGTCTCTAGTCATTTTTTTCTCCGGAAAAAGCCACGAAAACCTTTCAGTGGCCGAATGAAACAGAAAAAAAAAGGAGGGAGATCATAGCCCCATACATTACAGAGATAACACAGACATAAAAATGGAGGTAGCTGCTTCTGCATCCAGCGCTCAAAGAATATCACAGACATTTGCAGAGCTTTTTGAGGTGTTATAGTCATAAAATAATGACTTAGATCGCATTATTGAGGAGTTTGGTGACAAAACGAGTGATCAGTAGAGGATTTATCAGTGTGCACGTCTATAAAGAGTTAGGTGAAATATAGCAAACAAGGGGAGGGGCTTGGCTCTAGATACAGTACTGAGCTTTTTTTTTGCGATTCAATGCCTTTTGAACCTGTTTTACTCTGAAAAAAAATAGATTTTAAACAGCGTGTGTAAAATAAACAGCGCATGTGAAAATAAATTGAACCTGACATGCCCGATGAGCGCTGAAGGTTACGTTCATGAGAAGACACCACCAACAAACAATTATTTACAGTAAACTTTAAACAAGAGAAAATGGGCAAGACTATCTAAGGGTGGATTTCATGCCTTTTTCTTTCTTTTCATTTAAAGCTATGTAGACATGGAATCAGGATAACATTGCAGCTCCAAATTCATGTCAAAGAATACTGTAAACACAAAGATACTTGCTGAGGGAACGTGGAACTCTATACTAATTGGCTTCTGTTTTCTCAAGTATTCTAAATGTGTACACTGTACATCTACCAAAAAAATGGCAAGCTAAACTAAAGCTAGGGATTGAATATTAATAATGGATTTTATATATATATATATATTCACATGCTCAGTAGTTTTATGGGAAATGGTTTCTAGAAGCAGAATCCACCCTCTAATCAACACATCATCTGTGTGTGTCTCATGTTGCTCGTTTCGCTTGGCCTCTCAGTCACGCATGGTGAGGCCAAAAAGGAAGACGGTCGTCTTTACAGCTTGGAAGGGCTACCCTCAGCCATGGATTCCCCCTACCAGCGAGTAGGGTTTTTTCCTTACCTGAGTGCAGAGCTGTTCGTATTTAGTTTCTGCAGGGTGTGTGACAGGTTGGAGAGGCTGGGCTCTCCCTCACTGCAGTTCATGCTCTGGGGGGTGGGCCCATGTCTCAGTGGATTGCTGTTCATTCATCCTTTTGCTATCTTTTGGGGGTAGGTGACATTGCGCCACTGTGGGTGTTGTATTAACCATCCATCCATTTTAATTTTATCCAGTCATGGTTTGGTGGCTTTATCTTTTGGGGGAAGGTGGCCCTACGTGCCACTTCCTATCTGCGGCACTAGATTACATTATATCGTTCATATATTCGCTAGTCGGTCAGCATTGCAGGTAGCTGTCGAGCACCCATGGACAAGGTCTCCAGCCAAATTCATCATCCATCATTAAATCGTCTAGTCAACTGCAATTTAAGTCATCCACATTGCAGATTCCCCATCCTGAATTAACCTTGAAAAGGGTTGACAAAGTTTCAACAGTTTAGTCATCTAAATTTTTAATTTGAATTGTGGAGCTACTCTGCCAGGCCTTAGCACGAAGAGTGCTGTATGAGAGTAAATGTGTATTGTAATGTGACAATACAGATTTACCGGCATTTGTACAAACACTCATAACAATGAAACAGTGAAAAGAGCGACAGAAATTACATACAATTACATTTACAATTACATACAATATTATAAATTCTGTGTGGGTAAGGGTTTTCCCAGTAAAAATTTTCAGTGGTTTCCTCATCCTATACCTATTATAAATTAAAAGTTTCCCTGGGGCCACCTTGAATGTTGTCCTAAATCCAAGATGGCCACCAAAAAGTTAAAATAGCAGTCATAATCCCTTAAATTGCATTTCTGTAGCTTGTATTTGTCTCATTTTTTTATGTCTAATAGGAGGTTTTCGGAGCTGAGAAAATCAACTGTATAAAAGATTATGCTCTTTGAATAGTAAGTTGTGCTCAAATTTGATTGGAGAGCCAAAATCTCACATTCAATGATTTGGAGTTGTGTGGGTAAAAATGTGTCAATACAGGCATGCCTTTTACTGCATTTGTTAGTGTAATTTTATTTCATATAATGCACAGTCAGAGTGGTTCAAATCAGGTCGCCCAGTTGCCAAATGCGATCTTCAATTTTCATATGATCAGTAGATTTTCACATAAAGCTGCCAAGTTGGCGACTAAGCATTTACAGGATATACAACAGAACTTTGGCTCTGTAATAAAGGCTTTCTGCTTAGCTGTCAGAATCTGCACTGCCCTGTTGATCTTGCAGAGCCAAACCTTTAATGGAACTAGCCTCCTTTTCTTGTTTCCATAGTAACATGCACCAGCCAGAAGTTAGGGTAGAACATAGGACATGATCATTCTGAATTCATTCTGCAGGTTTGAAGTTCGGAAGAGACGGCCATTACCAAGAAAATTAATAAACTAAATAAACTTTAAAAGGAAGTAGGTTCCCCTCACCCCAACAACAACAAGGACGAAAGTAATGTTGAGATGTCTATGCTGCCTTATGGCACAGACTGGGGGGGGTTTAAAATAACTGCACAATTTTTTAAAAATGATCTGTGTTGCAGGAGTGCTGCAGCGCTACAGACCATTGAGTTTCCATGACTTACTCAGTTGATCAGCTTACACGGGAAATAAAAAAAAAAAAATCTCTAAATATTTTAATTAAATGAAATATTTTACCCTAAATAAAATGTCAATAAAACAGAATGAGAATGTAACTGAAGATGAGGAGAAGCCAACAGAGTGTTAGTATTTTAGCCAGTAACTGAAAAAAAAAAGAAATGTGTTCACTTCCTTGGATTTTTTTATATAGGTATCTTCCTTGGCATTTGCGTTCTCTGGCATTCTATATAGTTCCCTGGAATTTAATGTATATAGTTCCCTGGAATTTCATGGAGTTAGTTCTCTGGCATATCGATTGTATACAGTTCCCCCCTCACAATTTAAAATAATAATAAAAAAAAACACCAATAATAATAATAATAATAATAATAATGAAAAAAGCATGCAAAAGCAATGTGTGTGCAACATATACAGTGGTTTGCAGAAGTATTCACCCCCCTGCAAAGTTTTCACATTTTGTTGGCAACTGAGCGTACTCCACAACGCTTTCAAATTAGAGTTTACATGTACAATCTACACAAACTACTCCACATTGATAAAGTTAAAAAATGCATATAGAATATAAATAAGTAAGATTTACTGAGAAAAACAGATTAATCTCAATTGCATAAGTATTCAACCCCTTTGCTACTTCAGCCCTAAATCAACTCAGGTGCAAATTACTTGTTTGTAAGGTCACGAAATTAGTGAAATGGTTTCAGCCTGTGTGTACTCAAAGTGGTTTAACTTGTAGATAATTTCCCTCAGGTATATAAAGACTTTCAAGCTGCAACTCACATAGTGGTCCAATAAAGCAACCATGAAGACCAAGGAGCTTTCGAAACAAGTCACAGATAAAGTGGTAGAGAGGCACAGAGCAGGAGAAGGGTACAAGAACATTTCAAAAGGTGCTGATTATCCCTCTTAGCACGGCGAAGTCCATCATTAAGAAGAGGAAGATGCATCATACCACCCAGACATTACCCTGATCAGGTCACCCTCCCAAACTGAGCAGCCGGGCAAGCAGGAAACTGGTTTGGGATGTCACTCTGAAGCCAACAATGACCTTGAGAGATCTGAAAAGTTCTGCATCTGAGATGGGAGTCAGTGTGTGGCCTGTATGGGTGGGTGGCAGGAAAGAAGCCATTATTTAAAAAGCTTAATCTTAAAGCACTCACGGAGTTTGCGAAAAAGCATGTAGATGACACTGCAGACATATGGAAAAAGGTTTTGTGTTCAGAAGAGACAAAAATGTAACTTTTCGGTCTAAATTCCAAGCATTATGTCTGGTGCAAGCCCAACACTGCACATCACTCAGCCAACACCATCCCAATTGTCAAGCATGGTGGTGGCAGCATCATGTTATGGGGATGCTTCTCTTCAGCAGGGACTGGGAAGCTTGTCAGGATAGAGGGGAGAATGGATGGTACAAAGCACAGGCAAATCCTTGAGTAAAACCTGTTTGAGTCAGCCAAGACTCTGAAACTGGGGAGGAAATTCACATTTTAGCAGGACAATGACCTGAAGCACAAAGCCAAAGACATACTGGTGTGGTTGAAAAAGAAGAGAATTCATATTCTTGAGTGGCTAAGTCAAAGTCCTGACTTAAACCAATTAAAAATTTATGGCAAGACTTGAAGATTGAAGTCCAATGACAATCCCCAACAAACTTATCAGAACTGGAGCAAAAGTTCCTAATGTGCAAATTGCTGCAAAAGGTGATTCTACCAAGTACTGACTTAAGGGGCTGAATACTTAAGCTACCAGTAGATTTCATTTTCTTTGCAAGTTTTGCTGACATTTAGCCTCCTCCTCATATAGCAATGTTCAGTTTAACCACTACAGCTTTGAATAAAAGTTAGTTTGAAAAACTGTGCATACATTATTTGTAATTCGACAAAATGTGACATTATTAGCAGGGGGTGAATATTTCTGCAAACCACTGTACATGTCTCCTCATATTGTCCCCGTTTGAAAATGCTGGCCACCAGCATACAAAGTGATTTGTCCTACCCTGTGTACAGTACATACATGTATTCTGTACAGCTCAAAAACACATGTGATTCAGCCAGCAGCACCAAAACAAATATGATTTGAACATTGGCTAGCACACTGGCGAAAAAATGCAAATAAAATGAATACATTGTCGTTATTTCTTTAGTGATACAAGATAAATGGGTGGTTTTTGTTAGCCTATTATGAGACAGGAGAAACAGTGTCTTAATTATCATCACTGAAATGCCTAGGATATGTACAAGTGAAATTACAATGGCTGAACAAATCAGGAAAAATCATTAGATTGATAAAGACGATGTAAACAAGAGTCCCAATGTCCCTCCAATCATTAATATAACAACTGGACCATCAAATTACTTAGCAACTAAAACACTATCCTTGCTGTGCCTTAACTTGTACAAGTGAAGCCAGTCAAAATTATTCTTTGATCTATTAAAGCTGGTGTCATTTCATATTGTGTGCCTCTTTCTGGGTGCAAAAGGCATTTACAGTATAGAATATTATATGCTTAAGTAGTTAATTAGTTATCAGCAGGGCCGTCGCAAGGGGGGGACAACCCTGACAGCTGTCCCGGGCACGAGCTCTGGGGTGGCCCGGGCCTAAGCTTTATTTATTGTTTTAATTGTATTGCCAAAGCACATTTCATTATAAGTCCTGGAATATTTTGTTACCATACACCAATAATTTTTGCTTTCAAATCATACCATAAGCTTTAACGCGGGTCATCCCCCGGGGTCCCCGGGGGAGGGGAGGGGGGAGGTGGAAAGGCACCGACTCTTTACCAAACGAGATTTGCCTTGTGACACTTGCGACTGACAGACTGTCTGTAGTGTGTATGTATGGCAGTAGCGGTCCCTAGGGCAAAAAAAAAACTTTTTAAACTACAGTAAAAAAAAAATAAAAAATAATATAAAAAATCTGCATTATTCCACAATTAAAATAAAAGGCTAAAACTGAGCCCCCACAGTCATATCACAAATAATAATAATAATAATAATAACAACAATAATAATTATTATTATTATTATTCATGAATATTTTATGAATGCGACACGGATGCCTCATTCAACCTTGCCGCCTATTCACCAGAAGCAGAATTGTCTGTATTGATAAGTATATATAATAAGTGTATTGATTTGGTTATTAAACAAACTAAAAAAGCCTTGCATGTCTTTTGCCCGACCCAAGTGTAAAACAAAAAATTCTCAGACACCATTAAAAATCCCTGTTTTTCCGCATTATTCCAGAGCAAACAGATTCTTATGCATTATAATCGTGCTCAGTGCATAAAAGTGTGATTGTAGGCTGATGATTACAAAAAAAAAATGTGTCATCATAAATCCAGCTTGCAAAAGAGAGAGAGAGAGAAAAGCAAATTGGAGCTGAGAAGCAGGAACCCTATCTTAAAGTATTTTGTAAGTGAAGTGAAAAACAACAAAGAGAAAGGTCGTTGACCTACTGAATGCAATCAACAAAATTAAACTGCAAACTGTTTTGAGAAAATATGCATCTCCATTAGGATCTTTTGCACACTGCCTGTGACTTGCTAAGGGAGAAAGAGCTTTCAGAGTAAACTTTTGATCACCAATAAAGTTCTCAAACATATAGTTGGGATAGTTATTATTATTATTATTATTATTATTATTATTATTATTATTATTATTATTATTATTATTATTATTATTATTATTATTATTATGACAAAGGACTACTATTTTTATTGTTTTTTGTGGTATGGTAACAAAATGCACAAAATATAACATAGGTTTGTGTGTTCTGTTGTTAGAATAATGAGGTATTGGCTATCACTGTAAAAACAATTAAACACATTTCTGCAACACTTTCGGAACACCTTCTAATGGCATTTAACGTTTATTATTTAAATGCATTGGTTTTCTAGGAAAAAACCACACACACACACACACACACACACACACAATAAGCTTAAGAAAATTGTTTACGAAAGGAAATAATTGAAATATGTATATATTTAGCCTTGGATGTTGCATATTAATATTATTTTCAAAATGTTAAAATTAGTAAATGCTGTATTATTTCTCAAATTAAAGCAAACACAACATATTACAATAAACTAGTTGGACATTATAAAAAGACATTGCATTTTCAGAATCTGAACAGTGAGTTTTATTTTTAAATAGTGTGTTTTAACTAATAAACATCTAAAACCACTTCCACTGGTCTCAATTTATTACTGGCTATAACACCAAGCAGCTAAGCTACTGTCTGTAACTCAGTTTTTGCTTCTTTGACATGGGCTATTAATCATAGGGGAATATTTACATACAAAAACATATGAATGTGTATATCAAAACAGTTTAGAAATAAATTATAGGTCTTCTACTATTTTTCATCTTTCCCACAGGCAATTGCAGCTGAATGCATATCTATTCAGTTTCAAAATTGTTAGATGCTCAGCTGGGCATGGGCAATTTTCCTGATTACCTTACTACACTGCACTGTATTACAGTCAACTCCAAGTAATTGTATTGCATAATATACAACAAGGCCACCTACCAACAAGCCTGAAGTCCCCACAGAGGTTCAGCTGATCAAGAATGAAGTTTAAAGTTTTATATTCCTGTTAAAAGCTGAATTTTATCTTCATAGCTTCTGCTAGCCCCGTGTCCTGCAACCAAACCCTGAGATTATGAATAACGATGAGACTTACTGAACTTACAAACCTACATGTGACAGACTGACCCTCAGTTTTAGGCCAAGCTGCCTTATGGCAGCTCCCAATTAGCTTGACATTATTGTCAAATGTGTCTTCTATTGCATTTCACTCTCCACCATCATTTTTTCTTTTTAATCACTGTATGACCTCGAGGAAAACCAAAAACTAGCAGCCTTGGCTATCAAAGTATTATCAATAATTAATGAGTGCTGCTAAGTCATGCTCCAAAAGCACATTCTCTTTAAATATAACTCTGGTATGTTTATTGCATTGAATGCAAGAATCAATAGAATTCATCTGTCATCAGACTCCTTTGACTTATTTAAGACATTAAAAGTTTTAGACTATCTTATTTTTATTCAGATTTAAAATGTGTTGAGTAATAAAGTCAGCTTTAAAGATTCTAATGAATAAATATTGGCTGCATAAAAACAGAAGACAACCCCATCCATGTTTCATAGTCACATTATGCTTTAACAGACAACCTCTGAAATTATGTTATAGTGAATTAGGTATACAATTTATTTAAATATAAATTAGTCTCTATTCGCCCACTCAGGGACGTCATAAAGTAATAAATGAGACATACCATATTTAAGTTCTGGATCATGTAGAACTTGGATTCCCTTCACAATAACCGACATTCACACAATATGTCAGAAATATAAAACAATAGTTTATTTAAAAACAAAAAAGAAATAGCATTTTCTACAGTTAATTTCTCAAGTCATAAAATATTTAATATGTTGAATACTTATTGATTTTCAACAAAGAAGTCAATCTGCTTTGTTGATGAACACTGCAGCTCTCTCTCTGGATCTGAAATTCCAATGAAAGAAACAGTACTTTGCTTGAAGTAAAAACAGACGTAACTCAGTTCAGATAATGTGTTGCAATTGGAAAGTTATGTAGTTCGTAGAAGTGTTCTTTTTGCAATTCTTCTGTAAGGCTAGTACGTCACCTTAGGTCTAGCTGCTGGCTATGGTTCCGTTTGTTTCGTGGAGCGACGTGGTAACCAAGACTCGCTTTCAGATCAAGTCAACGTCCCGTTTACTGCTTTAGTCTCTCGTAGGGTTTTTAGCCATCCTCAGAACATAATTTTAGCCAATCTTCACACATTGTTTCATCCTTGCATTCCGTGAATTCGAGCACTTATGTTGGGAGCATTCTTTCTCTTGTGGGAAGCACACTCTGTTTCCTGCCTGGAGCTTTCTTAGCGTGGGAAGCACGTCCTTTGAAAGTTGCACGGCTGCTTTTGTGATTCTTTCTTCAGCCATGTGATTGGTTAATTGGTTTATTTTGAGCTGTGCCCGAGCCCACATGGGGTGTTTTGTATTGGTTGTTCTTGTTCCGAGATGGCCTCTTGTTCTCAATTGGTCCGTGGTTTCACCCCATCGGCTGGATTTATGAGATGGACTATTTCTGTCTGAGATGTCAAAGCACCCAAAACTGTCTGGCTTGCCTTCTGCAAGATATTGCCAGCGCCAAAGGATGCCAAAGGATTTATTCAACGATGGTGGAGATAAGCCACTTATCCAGTATTTAGTTTACAACATTTTTTTTAAAAGCACTCCTTGACATTGGGGGAGTTTGTGACCAGAAACCAAGTAGACACAGAAAATGGCTTAGGACCCCACTCTATATATTTCAATTCTTTTAATTTAATACACAGAATAATATTATTTCCCATTGTGATGGTACAATATAAAAATTAACTCTTGCTTTGCTAGGGATCTCTCTTGCAGAAAGGCTCAGAAGAGTCAGGATTCTTAATGGTGCTTTTCTTAAGCTTTATATCATTAAATATTAAACATCAATTACCATGTAAAACCTTGTGTATCACAATCCATAGCGGATTAA